>NW_027554288.1:310000-394910 GCF_964340395.1 Glandiceps talaboti
AGTTATTCTATCTGGTGTCCCACCTTTTATACCAAATGATGTTCTTAAGGGTGAACTTTCCATTTACGGGAAGTTTGTTAGTGACATGAAGCCAATTCCACTAGGCTGTAAGAAACAAAACTTAAAACATGTTCAGTCCTTTCGTAGGCAAATCTACATACTCCTTCATAACAAAGATGACGTTGAAGGCCATTTCCATGTAAGACACGAGAACAGAGCATACCGTATCTACATATCAACAGATGAGTTTAAATGTTATAAATGTGGCATGCCAGGCCATATACAACGTAATTGTCGCAGGAATGTAGAAACACCTGCCGACGAAGGTAACGCCCAAGACAGTAATACAGGCACTCAAAACCCACGTACTAATAATTCTCCGAGTGACATAAACGAATTAACGCACGACAGAAGTAACACACATGATATCAACAGTGAATCACAAACAGATAAAGATACACACGGAAATACAGGAGACACTTCAACTAACAATGATAGTGAAACAAACAACAACGACACACGTGAAGATACAGGGGACAAAGACGACATCGATAATGACAACTTTCACGACGCTACAGATGTTTACATGTTAGATCGAGATCAAGAAACTGACACCGGTAAACATATAGATATTCCAATAACAACAAACAACAACAACAAAGACAATAACGAGAATGAAAACAGATCAGATGATACAAAGAACGCTAATGAAAACGGTGAAACGAACACACAAAATATTGAAAGTACTGAAAGTCAATCTGTTGAAGAGAGGGTACGAACCCCTCCTTCCACCTTTCCTCCCTCTCCCTCTCTCCCATCTTTCTCCCCCTCTTCTTCAAGCTCCTCCTCTCAGTACCAATTTTCCTCCCTCGAACTTTCGGACTCCTCGATTCCCCGTGCTGCTGACCTCTATCCCATGATAGAAAACACAGCCGACCAGCCATCACAAGACATATTTATATCACCTGAACCACGTGTTAATCTACAAACTGACGAATCCATTCATGATGGAGATGATACTGAATCGGTAATATCTGATATGTCTGAAATGTCACAAATGGGAGAAAATAGCCAACAAAATACGTTATCAGCCGATTCAATCCGGGAATTCCTTCGGGACAGTATGCACTGCAAGAAAATGGTCGATAAATGTATTGAATTTTGCCCAGATCTTAAGATATTGATCAACAGCTTTAAGAATTACCGCAATAATGAAAACCTTACCAATGCAGAAAAGGCGAGAGTATACAAAATAAAAGCAAAGCTCGTTAAACACTTGAAAGTTACAAGTCTTACAACACAGAGCTCAACGTCCTAAGAATTACCCTCCTTTCTAACCATACAATGGAATGTCGACAAATTACCATTATAACCACCATTATAATTATGAGTAGTCTCACCTGTACAACACTCAATATACGGGGAGGACGTGATCCACTTAAACGGTATCAAGTATTTGATTATTTAAAGAAAAACCATAATAGTGATTTTTATTTCCTCCAAGAAACGCATACAACGATTGTTGATGAGCCTACTTGGCGCATTGTATGGAGGGGAACCAGTGTCTTTTCTCACTTAAATACAAATAATGCAGGTATTGCTATCTTGTGCTCTCCTCATAAAAATGTAGATATCCTATCAACAAACAACGTCATACACGGAAGACTATTACATGCACATGTTCGGATAAATGACGATCAAATCCATCTAATCAATATATACGCACCGAACCATGCTAATGAGAGACTAGAGATCTTTCAGAAATTAAAACAATTGATAGGTGATTTGAATGATGATCCCGTTATCCTAGGGGGAGACTTCAATTGTACCATTGACCCCACAATCGACCGAACGAGCAGTAAAGAGCCAGACAACCGTACCTCCATTAGTCTTGATAAAATCATACACAAATTTAAATTAGTTGATTCGTGGAGGTATCACCATAGCAACACCAGAGAGTATACATGGCACAATCATACCAATACAACAGCTGCAAGACTTGATAGGTTTTACATATCTAAACACCTGTCCACACGTATAGACACAACAGAAATCTTTACTGGGTCACGAGCCTTCACAGACCACTCAGTGGTTAAACTTAAACTCTCACTTTCTAAAGTTAAAAACCACTCTCCTGTTTGGTGTTTAAACACGCAACTACTGGATGATGAACATTACTGTGACCTCCTTCGTGATTTTTGGACTCAATGGCAAACAGAAAAAGGGACATTTGGAAAAATCCAACACTGGTGGGACATAGGCAAACACAAAATAAAATGGCTTACTCAACAATATGCAACAAGTAAAATGCAAAATATCAAGGAAGCAAAACAAAGTCTTGAAAACGAAATTAAATATATCGAACAGAACATTACCTCAAACCCAGACCTTCTTCCCATGTACAATGACAAAATAGAATGCTTGAAGGCTTATACACGGTCTGAGAGCAGGGGTGCTGCAGTGCGGGCTAGACACAATCTTTTACACGAGAGTGAAACGTCGGGAGATTTCTTTTCCCGACTCGAAAAACGGCAAAATAGCCGCAAAATAATAACACAATTACGTCTCGACGATAAAACACTCACAACTGATCAGTCAGAAATCAGCAAAATGACACACACATTTTACCAAAAGCTTTACACGCCTGAACCTACTTCAAAGATTGACGAACACAAATTACTCGCAGACCTACCCCAACTTAACGATGATGACATAAACTACTGTGATTCTAATATAACTTTAGAGGAACTTACAAATGCCATCAAACAACTCTCTAACAATCGCTCGCCAGGAATTGACGGACTTCCTAACGAGTTCTATAAAAAGTTCTGCCATATAATAGGACAAGATTTCCTAGATGTTTTACATGCCTGCATTAGAGATGGTGAACTCCCTCAATCTAGCCGTCGTGCCATCATCAGTCTTATCCCAAAGAAAGGAGACAGCACTCTCTTAAAAAACTGGCGACCAGTTAGTTTACTTTGTAGTGATTACAAAATATTTACTAAGTGTCTTTCTCTGCGCCTACGTAACGTTCTTGGAAGCATCATACATACAGATCAAACATGTAGCATACCAGGTCGTAATATTGAAGATAATATCAATTTGATAAGGGATAGTATACACTACTGCAACCAAACAGGCATAAACTTAGGGATTGTCGCCTTAGATCAAGAAAAGGCCTTTGATCGGGTGAACCAAGCTTACCTCTTTAACACTCTGAAATCCTTTGGTTTTGGTGAGCAATTTATTCGTTACATCAAATTGATATACTCTGAGGCACAATGCCTCGTTCGTATAAACAGTAACCTTACTGCCCCAATTGAGTTTAACAGAGGAATTCGACAGGGTTGTCCATTGTCAGGCCAATTATATGTTCTTGCAATTGAGCCTTTTTTGCATAAAATCCGTACCGAAAGTGGCATGAAGGGTCTCTGTTTATCAAACACAAAAAGGAAAATTCATCTTTCGGCTTATGCTGATGATGTTGAATTTATTACTACACATACTGACGATTTTACTAAACTTACTAAGTGGATTAATGTATATGAAAAAGCTACAAATGCTAAGGTTAATATTGGAAAGTCCGAAGGTCTGTGGTCTGGACGTTGGAAAAGTCGCGAAGACTCACCAATGGGACTTAAGTGGAATAACGAGGGACTAAAGCTGTTAGGAATCTATATGGGAAATTCTAAACACTATACAAATAAAAACTGGAGTGAAGTTGGTCACAAAGTTCAAACAAAATTAGAATGGTGGTCCAGATTTTTACCTGTAATGTCATATCACGGACGCGTAAAGGTCATTAATCAGCTAATAGCATCTAAACTTAATCACAAATTTATGTGTCTGTGTCCTCCAAAGGAACTTGTAAACTTTCTCGAAAAAGCATTTCGTGACTTTGTATGGCATGGCCATCACTGGGTACGCTCAGAGGTGATCTATCTTCCCCTTGAAAAGGGAGGACTGGGTTTAACACACTTAACCTCTCGACTATATACGTTTAGACTACGCTATATACAGCGATATCTGTATAGATGCAACGATCATCCGAATTTCCTTTTTACCGATCTTTACTTTAGTAAAATTGGTAACCTGAACTATTGCAAACAACTCCTTGTAACTCGATTTAATTACCCACTGGCCTATTCTCCCCCATTTTACCGAGATATTTTGTCCTTCTGGCAGCAGTGCGAGGTTAAACGGAAAGGAATGCCTGAAACAATAAACGACATACTCAATGAACCTTTGTTTCACAACCCCCTCATCTTACATCCATTACAGCTTGAACCATTCCACCTTCAACACCTTGTTGACGGAGGTATAACTCGTATTAAGGACTTGATTAACGATGAAACGACAAAGTGGCACAACAATGAGTATTTGTTTCAAAAAGCCACAATTCACTCTAAAAGAATTCTCGACCTAACTATAGAAACAATTCATAAAGCAATACCTACAGAATGGAAAAACAAACTTAATAACTACTTCCTTGAAAACAAACCCCTTGACCCCGTTAATACATACTACAGTTTTGATATCTACGAAAGCGATAACCTGAATTTACCACTATACAAAATAGAAAGGGGTTCAATCTACAGATTTTTAGTAGAACGTAATCTCTATCGTAAGAATCCATACACTCTTGATACTATCTGGAGGGATATACTTAGTTTGCCGAACACACTTAAGCCAAACTACAAAGCATGTTACACACTTCCTATAGGTAAACGTGAAGGTGACTTTATGTGGCGTTTTTTCCATGGTGCCTATCCAACTGGAGCCTTCTTGCAAAATAGTAAACTCCAATCCCATGCCAACTGCCCCTTTTGTAATGAAAAGGATACTCTCTTACATGTATTTTTAGAGTGTACACACATCAAACCAGTCCTCCAATTTTATAATAATTTGTCTACAAAGTTACTCGAATCAGAAACCCCTCTACCATTATGGTGGTACATCTTATTGCCAAGATACAATAAAAAGTCTGCACACTTTGTAAACAAACAGGTGTTCCGACTGTATACCTATCTCACCTGTACAGTTAAACTATCCATTCACCTTAGTCGATGGAATAAATTAAACAATAAGACACAAACTGACCCTGTAGAGATATTACACTCTCGTATTTGCACCAAGATAAAGACAGAATACCAGATGGCTGTATCAACAGACCGTATTGAATACTTTAAACTAATGTGGACACAAAATGAAGCCTTATGCCGTATAGAAAATGATGAAACACTAGAAATTCTAATTTAATTCCACATTATGTAATTACTGTCACAATGTACTCTGGGCACCATACTCCTCATGGGGTCTGTGGATGTAGGTGTGACTTGAAAGAATGACGTCACGTCATACTGGCATCCGCAGATCAGTACTTTTGTGATATAGTAGGCACACAACTCGCACACACCTAACGAACTCTGCTTAATTACAGAATCAGCAGTACGTACTAAGCTTATAGACTATGAAATTACTGAGAAGAATACAACCAGAAGTACCGACTGAGAGGATTACTTGCTGAACTCACCACATATATGAGATAAATATGCAAATGAACTGACGTGTCCAACATCGATCTGAATTATTGAAATTAATATTTATTTTGTTTGATTCCTGTTTCTTCATTTGCACTGTAATTTTGAATTTGTAAATAAAGATTTTATTAAAACTAAAACTACTACTACTACTACTACTACTACTACTAGCTACTACTACTACTACTACTACTACTACTACTACTACTACTAGCTACTACTACTACTACTACTACTACTACTACTACTACTACTACTACTACCACTACTACTACTACTACTACTACTACTACTACTACTACTACTACTACTACTACTATTACTACTACTACTACTATAGCTACTACTACTACTACTACTACTACTACTACTACTACTACTACTATTACTACTACTACTACTAGCTACTACTACTACTACTACTACTACTACTACTAGCTACTACTATTACTACTACTACTACTACTACTACTACTACTACTACTACTACTAGCTACTACTATTACTACTACTATAGCTACTACTACTACTACTACTACTACTACTACTACTACTAGCTACTACTATTACTACTACTATAGCTACTACTACTACTACTACTATTACTACTGCTACTACTACTACTATTACTACTACTACTACTACTACTACTACTACTACTACTACTATAGCTACTACTACTACTACTACTACTACTACTACTACTAGCTACTACTACTACTACTACTACTACTACTACTACTATAGCTACTACTACTACTACTACTACTACTACTACTACTACTACTACTACTACTAGCTACTACTACTACTACTACTACTACTACTACTACTACTACTACTACTATCATGTAGACGTGGGGTAGCGGCGCTCTTCAAAAGTCACGTTTTTCTCTTGATAGAGAAACCTTTCAGCAGTCATCAGTCAAGAACTTTTGCACTGAATTTATCTGCTACCAATTGCTACATAAGTTGGACTATTTTATAATCTCTACTGGTAGAACAATTCGGATTTTGGTTTACTGGATCCTGCCAAGGTAGACGTGGCAAGATGGCCACCGCCCCAGGCCAGGTGTTCAGTGGGATGACACGGAAACACGGACTGAAGTGTGAGTCGATAAGAAACGTAAGTGTTGAGACTTATGTTAAAGAAATAGCAGAAATTACTGGTCCTGAAAATGTTATTGCTGCCTCTCGGGCAAACGGAGCAGTCATGATATTTTTGACAGATTCAAGTTGGGTTAGTACAGTCTGCAACCACGGCTTAGATTTCGAAGGGCAATGGATACATACGGAACCCCTAGTGAAACCCGCAGTTAAGATTATCCTATCGGGCGTTCCCCCGTTTATCCCTAACGAAGTCCTTATCGAAGAGATGGGGAAATTAGGTAAAATTGTCGGAAACGTAAGAACCATTCCACTCGGATGCAAAGACACTCGGTTGAAACATGTAAAATCCTTTCGTCGACAGCTGTTCATACTACCAAACAACCAAGCCGACGAACTAGATGGGTCATTTCTAGTTGTATTCGAGGGTCGAGCATATCGTATCTTTATTTCCACTGACGAAATGAGATGCTTTAGATGTCATAAACTCGGACACATAAGGAGAAACTGTCCTATGAATAACACTGACCAAACTAATGAACCGGGAAATGGTGAACAAAATCAAAATGAACTTCAACTTCAAGAACCAACAGACAACAATAGACCTGGAACAGCTGAACTAAATACAAACAACTGTGAAATTACAAGAGAAACCGATAACGAAAATACCAAAGCTGACACAACCAATCAAAACAAAAAAACTACACCTGTAGAGGACAACGATATCGAAGAAATGGTTACCAATGGTGACAACGTGTCAACAACAGGAGAGACAGAAAGCGGAGTGAATACAGACAAAAGAAATACCGAAGACAAACCAGAAAATGATAGCGTGTCCATAGACGAGAATGACAACAACATGCAAATAGAACAGGTAACGAAACAGGGGAAAACCAGGAACAGTGTGGAAGACAAAGTTGGAAATTACGGAAACGAAACAACTGCAGATGAAGAGAGAGTACAAACCCCTCCTTCCACATTTCCTCCTTCTCCTTTCTTCACTCCCCCTTCTCCAAATCACCCATCCACGGAACTCATTCCTCGGACCTCTCCGGATCTGTCCGACTGGGCCCAATCCGATATCGTTGAGAACCATCACAGCGTTCGTGAACCAAACAAGAGTAACAATTCACTAGATCTCAACGAAACTCAACCCGAATTAGAAATCATCGAACAGAACAACACTGCAGATAATGACCTAGACGAATGCGAAATGGAATCGATTTCCTCCGAGACATCAGACTTGTCACAAATAACAGAAAATACTCAATCACTGACTAATGCATCAGAAATAAAGGATTTCCTACAAGAGACCCTACATTCAAAGAAAATCATTCAACGATGTACCGAATTCTGCCCCGATCTCAAGAAATTAGCAAGTGACCTGATCAAGTACAGACAGACAGAAAATTTAACCGTGTCACAAAAAGTTAGAACCTACAAAATATACAAAAAGATAAAAGAACACTTGAAAATACACGGTAAACCCTCCTCCTAAGACTAACCATGGATAAGAACCTTATTATACTCATCCTAGCCATGATGGCAAGCCTGTCATGTGTAACTCTAAATGTTCGAGGGTGCCGGGATACTCTCAAAAGATACCAAGTTTTTGAATACCTCAAACGAGATGTAACAGCTGATTTCTACATGCTTCAAGAAACACATACGACACTTCAAGACGAATCAGTTTGGCGGATAATTTGGAAATCCAAAATCATTTTTTCTCATAGAAATTCGAAACAAGGAGGCATTGCACTTCTCTTTTCACCTAACTCAAAAGTGGATATAATTGAAAAAAATGACTTAATAGCTGGACATTTATTACACACACGGGTAAAGATGAACGATGAAACAATTCACATCATTAACGTCTATGCCCCTACTAACGGTATTGAACGTTTGCGATTTTTCAAGGTGTTGAAAAGACATCTCAGTGGACTAAATGACGATCCCATATTCTTGGCGGGAGATTTTAATTGTGCAACAGAACCGGACATGGACCGAAACGGAGGTAATGAACCAGACATACGTACATCACATCTGCTTGATGACATTCTACATCGACACAAACTAATTGATGCATGGCGTAATCAACATAACAATGAACGGAATTTTACCTGGAGTAGAGACAATACCAGGGCCAGGTTAGACAAAATCTACATTGATAAATACCAATCAAACCGGATTAGCTTTTGCACAATTTTGAACTCGTCTCTTGCCTTTAGCGATCATTCTGCAGTTAAAATTAAATTACTTCAGAAAGCTGTTAACACTAAAAACCCTGTGTGGAACATGAACATTGATATTTTAGAGGATGAAGACTATAACGATTTAATTGTATGTTTTTGGAACAGTTGGCGGAAAGAAAAAACTAATTTTGAGAAAATACAACTCTGGTGGGATATAGGGAAACTCAAAATTAAGCATCTAACTCAACAGTATAGTTATCAAAAACACATTGAACGAAAAAACTTCAAACTGAGTCTAGAAAAGGACATCCACGAGCTGGAATCTCTTCTAGATTCAAATCCATCAGTTATTCATAATTACAATATAAAAAAGAATCAACTGAAAGACATTATCAACCATGAAACAAAGGGTGCAGCAATCAGAGCGAGATTTAGCTCTATAGGCCAGGTAGACTGTCCAGGTTCTGTCTTTAATAGAATTGAAAATTACAATGGCAAACGTAAACACATCATTCAGCTCCAAAGACCGGACAAATCCTTGTCGGAAGATCAAAATGAAATCCGTAATTTGATCCATGACTTTTACAAGCAGTTGTATACCCCAGAATCTACTGATGACAACGCCACTTCTAAACTTATAAGTAACCTTCCCCAAATCTCAGAATCAGATAAAAACAACCTAGATGAAGATATCAATTTCGAAGAACTCACAAACACGGTTAAACACTTGCCTACCGGACGCACACCCGGCATCGACGGTCTACCGAACGAATTTTATAAAAAGTTTTGGCAAACATTCGGAAGAGATGTACATGAAGTACTCCTAGCTTCGATCCATGAAAATTTGTTACCACTAACATGCAGACGTGCAGTAGTAAGCCTCCTACCAAAATCTGGAGACACCACATCGATAAAAGCTTGGCGACCGGTCAGTTTACTTTGTAGCGACTACAAAATTCTAACCAAAACTTTATCGTACCGCCTTCGTACTGTTTTAAGCTCAATCATACATCACGATCAAAGTTGTAGTGTTCCCGGTCGCCAAATATACGACAATATCGCTGTGCTTAGAGACAGTATCCACCATGCTAACGAAACAAATTCACCGTTGGGGATCATAGCCATTGATCAAGAGAAAGCATTTGACAGGGTCAATCATAACTACCTTATACAAACTCTGAAAGCGTTTGGATTCGGCGACAGGTTCACAAACTATATAAGGCTACTATATACTGAAGCCCAATCTTTAGTTAGGGTAAATGATAAACTTACATCACCAATTAACTTCGGTAGGGGAATCCGTCAAGGCTGTTCGCTATCGGGTCAGCTCTATGTCTTAGCTATAGAACCTCTCTTACACAAAATCAGAAATGAAAGTAACATCCTTGGTCTTCACCTTCCTGGTTGTGCAGAGAAAAAATGTCATCTCACAGCATATGCTGATGACGTCGAATTTCTGGTGACGCACACAGATGACTTCGAGAAAATACAGTCATGGATACAAATCTATGAAAAGGCCTCGAATGCCAAAACAAACTTTGAAAAATCAAAGGGACTGTGGACAGGTAGTTGGCGTCAACGAACAGACGAACCACTCAACATAAAATGGAACAACATGGGTCTCAAAATGTTAGGGGTTTATTTAGGTAATACCAGTGCCTTTACAAATAGGAATTGGACTGAACTAGTCACTAAAATACAAAACAGCTTCGAATACTGGTCATACCACGCTCCGAACATGTCTTACAAAGCACGGGTGCTTATCGTAAACCACCTCATCGCGTCTAAACTACTTTACCGTTTCAATTGCCTCAGTCCACCGACTGAAACAGTTTCCTTCATACAAACTTCAATTCTTAATTTCTTCTGGCAAGGCATGCATTGGATTACAGCGGAAACGTTGTACCTCCCTCCAGATAAAGGCGGACACAACCTTGTCCACTTACCAACGCGAATAAAAGCTTTCAGACTTCAGTTTCTTCAAAGATACCTGTATCTTGATAACGATCATCCGTGTTTTCGCTTTGTCGATCACTATTTCAAACATGTGGGGTCCCTAGGTTATGCTAAAGAGCTACTGACCACAGAAATCAATTACAATAGGGTAGATCACCTACCCGACATTTACAAGGAATTACTCGAGTGTTGGAATGTTACCAATAAAATCAGAAAAATAGACCAGAGTAATACATACGATATCCTAAACGAACCGATATTTTGCAATAAGTTAGTAACTCATCCCATCCGAAAAGAACCATTCAGACTGGAACACTTCATACACGCTGGTATCACCAAAATCAAACACTTAATCAACGACAATGAAAACCGTTGGTTAAGAGATACGGAAATACACAGTAAAGTCAACATTCGTTCACAACGCATTTCCACACTGAGTTATGAAATCATCCTCAAGGCAATTCCAGACAACTGGAAACGCCAAATCGAATCTCACTTCACAAAAAGAGAAACTTATGTCACCGAAGTTGTAAATTATAGCTATGAACTACATCACTCAGATGACTTAAATTTACCTTTATACAAATTTAAAAAGGGGGCTATCTACAAGTATTTGATATTGGTGTTACATCTAACTAGACAGGCAGAAAAGTCAGACACAATCTGGCACGATATACTCAATATCCCTGCTACTGCTAAGCCTAATTTCAAAGCATGTTATAGTTTCCCTTTGTCATCACGTGATGGAGATGTACAGTGGCGTATTATTCATGGTATATATATGACTGGTACTGTCATGGCCAAAATGGGGTTTAGTGCAACTGACACTTGCCCTTTCTGCAAAGAAAAGGATACGTTACTCCATACATTTTATCATTGCAATCAGAACACGCCAATCTTACAACGTGTAACAGTGATCTCAAAACGTCTTCTCACTGATACAAATGTTCGTATACCCCCTTACTGGCTGATTCTAAATCCACCACACAATTCTAAAGCGTTTCACTCGAAACAAGCTTTTCACATTTTCATATTTGTGTGTTCTACGGCAAAAATAGCAATTTATCTAAGTCGACGTAACAAACGTCAGAGCAATGATCTCTCCACCGACCCACTTCATATTTTTGAAAGTCGTGTAAAATCCAGGATACAGTCAGACTTCCAGTTTTACCACCTAAACAAACACATGCAACAATTCATAAACACGTGGACAGTAAATAATGCCTTGTGTAGAGTAAGCAACTCAGGTGAACTTGAAATAAGTCTCTAAATTTGATGTGGTACAGAAATACCACAACTATGTACAAATTTGTACACCACAGCCTTTGTTATTACCTCTGAGAAACCATTCATGCAAACAGAGCCATTGTTATTATTGTTTTGTTCTTCATACCATCACAGGAATCTTTTGTATTCTTTCGGTATTTAGTATTTTATTGTAAATATTTCATCTCGGAGATGTAATTGCTTTTACTTCTTGAAATAAAGAATCTCTTTCAAAACTACTACTACTACTACTACTACTACTACTACTACTACTACTACTACTACTACTAGCTACTACTACTACTACTACTACTACTACTACTACTAGCTACTACTACTACTACTACTACTACTACTACTACTACTACTACTACTACTAGCTACTACTACTACTACTACTACTACTACTACTACTACTACTACTACTACTACTAGCTACTATAGCTACTACTACTACTACTACTACTACTACTACTACTACTAGCTACTACTACTACTACTACTACTACTACTACTACTACTACTACTACTACTACTACTACTAGCTACTATAGCTACTACTACTACTACTACTACTACTACTACTACTACTAGCTACTACTACTACTACTACTACTACTACTACTACTACTACTACTACTACTAGCTACCACTACTACTAGCTACTACTACTACTACTACTACTACTACTACTACTACTACTACTACTACTACTACTAGCTACTACTACTACTACTACTACTACTACTACTAGCTACTACTACTACTACTACTACTACTACTACTACTACTACTACTACTACTAGCTACTACTACTACTAGCTACTACTACTACTACTAATACTACTACTACTAGCTACTACTACTACTACTACTACTACTACTACTACTACTACTGAGCTATGTAGACATGTTGTAGTGGCGCTCCCGTGAATCGTAAACAATCTGAGTTCCTGAAAGCCATCCACTGAGTTTTTCACCTCAGATAAATTGTTAAGTACATTGTGGTACTTTCCGTAAGTCGATTTTCTGTTGTTTTGTCACTTTTTCCGATTCTTTCGTAGTTTTTGTTTGTTCGTCGGTCTCCTGCCGACGTGGCCAAGATGGCCGCGCTCGACACAGGCCATGGTCGGAATCCCTTCCAAGGATTGACCAGAAAACATGGTATACGTTGTCAATCTGTTGAAGGCGTAAAGGCACAAGAATATGTCAAACTTGTAGCGGCTATTATTGGGCCAGAAAATGTTCTTGCTGCGTCCAGAGCCAATGGTGCCGTGATGATATTTGTGAATTCTATGACATGGGTTGAACATGTATGTAATATGGGCATTGATATTGATGGAATGTGGGTTCATGCTGAACCACTTGTCAAACCCTCTACAAAAGTTATTTTATCAGGTGTTCCCCCTTTCATACCGAACGAAGTACTTGAAGGGGAAATGACAAGGTATGGTACACCGGTTAGCGCCTTGAAACCGATACCACTAGGGTTTAAAGAAGCAGGGCTAAGACATGTGAAGTCTTTCCGCCGTCAAATGTTTATTTTGCCACACTCTGATATCGACAAAAGCGATCTACAAGGTATGTTTCAGGTTAATTTTGAAGGTAGACAGTACCGTATTTTTCTTTCAACTGACGAGCCCAAATGCTTCAAATGTAACATAACTGGACATTTCCAACGACAATGTCCAAATAACACACCTGAGAATGATACACAACGTAACAACCCTGTAAACAATGACACACAACCTGACAATAACAATGAAAAGAATACTAAAGACAACCGTACGACACCGACAGGTGAAAGCGAAAATCAAAAGGCTGACGCCCAGAGACAGATAAATCATGAAGACAACGATACTATCACCGACAACCCTAACCCAGTTCTTAACGATAATCAAACTAACACTAATGATACAAATGACAACACTGTACAAATGGAAACTATTGACGAACAAGAAGTCAACACTGTTAGAAACGACAACACAACACAACTAAACAACATTGAAACAACCCAAACCAACGACGATGACGAAAACAAACACATTGAACACGAAAATACAGTCGAAGAGAGGGTACGAACCCCTCCTTCAACCTTCTCTCTCTCTCCTCCCTCCATTCCTTCTGATCTTGACTCCCCTGATTCCAGCGACACTCCACCAATATCTTTCGAGCTATCGGGGAGTGCACTTCTACAAGACACATCACAAAATAATCAAGACAAACAATCACAAGACCTATTTGTGATACCAGAAACACAAATGACAACTTACAATGACGATGAATACCACGACGCATACGAAAATACAAAAGAAGACGATACGGAATCTCTGGCATCTGAAATGTCAGATATCTCTCAAATTAACGAAAATGACCACATTGGACCAACTACTGAGCAACTAAAAGAATTCTTACATGATACTATGCACTCAAAGAAAATAATAGACAGGTGTAGAGACTTCTACCCAAATCTGAGAGTCTTAGCTAACCGTCTGAAACACTTCCGATCAACACAAAAACTTACCTCAGCACAGAAATCACGCATTTACAAAATTAGAACAAAGGTTTTAGCACACATCAAAACGACCAGTTACCGTGATGCACTTTTAAACGATAAATAAATCCTTCTTTCCTCCATTCATGTTACCTATTAAACTTTATTTTTTTCTCATAGTCATGGCAGCAGGCCTACAGTGTGATACACTAAATGTCAGAGGCTGTCGTGACTCCCTGAAACGTTACCAAGTCTTTGAATACCTGAAAAACAACACCCGTGCAGATTTTCATTTAATCCAAGAAACACATACTACTCCACAAGACGAAAATACCTGGCAAGTCACCTGGCGAGGCAGAGCTCTCTTTTCTCACTGTGAAGGTACTGTAAACCAAGGAGGCGTAGCCATTTTATTTTCACCAAAATCAAAAATTGATGTTTTAACTAAACGTGCATTGATACCAGGACACCTTCTATATGCTTACGTTACCGTAAATGACCTTAAGATCCACATAATTAACGTGTATGCCCCTACGAATGGTAAAGAACGTATGGAATGCTTCACAACTCTCAAACGTCACCTTAGTTCTATTAAGGACGACGATCCAATTTACATAGGAGGTGATTTTAACTGTACCACTGACCCATCACACGACCGTAATGGTGGTACAGAACCCGACTACAGAACTTCAAATCTTTTATCCAACATTCTTCGTCGTTTCAAACTCATTGACGCCTGGAGAAACCAAAATCCTCACGCTTCAAACTACACCTGGCACCGTGAAAATACTCATGCACGTTTAGATAAAATATACATTAACAAGCACTCTTCAAATCACATAAAAAACTGTTCTATCCTCAATTCATCTTTAGCCTTTTCCGACCACTCGCTTGTAACGCTCACTGTATCCCAACAAAATGTTAATAACCGTAACCCTGTATGGTGCCTTAATACCGACATTCTAGAGGAGGAGGTGTACCAAAATATCATTACACAATTTTGGTACAAATGGGTCAAACAGAAAACTAATTACCCCAGAATTCAAACTTGGTGGAACATCGGTAAACTAAAGATAAAACAACTTACACAACAATATTGTTACCATAGACATCACCGTAATAAAATGGAAAAAAAGAATCTTGAAACAGAAGTGTCCCATCTCGAAAGTCAACTCGCCGATAACCCTACACTTGAAACCACGTATAACGAAAAAAAGAATTTACTCTCTCAAATCACTGACCAGGAAAACAAAGGTGCAGCAATACGTAGCAGACACTCTTTCCTCAATAACTCAACAGCTCCCGGCGACTTTCTCTTCAACCTTGAAAAACAAAATGGACGTCGAAAATCCATTATCCATCTCGAAAATGAAAACAACCTTCTGACTGAAAACCCTAAGGAAATTCGTAATCTTGTTAATTCTTTCTACAAAGATCTTTATAGCCCTGAACCAATTGATATAGATTCTATCAATATTCTCCATGAAAACTTACCCAAACTCGAACATTCTGACCGCGAATTTCTCGAGACAGACATCACTTTTGAAGAATTCACCAACGCTCTTAATACTCTCAATTCTGGTCGTTCCCCAGGAATTGACGGTCTTCCAGTCGAATTTTATAAAACGTTCTGGTCTATTCTAGGCCAAAATCTCCATGAAGTCATGCTTAATTCTATCAATGAAGGAATCCTACCAGTTTCATGTCGCCGTGCCGTTACAACTTTAATTCCAAAAACCGGAAATCCCAACTTACTGAATAACTGGCGCCCTATCAGCTTGCTTTGTAGTGACTACAAAATTTTAACTAAGACACTCTCTCTCCGCCTAAAAACCGTTCTGAATTCCATTATTCACTGTGACCAAACCTGTAGTGTTCCTGGCCGTCAGATCCACGATAATATTTCATTTCTGCGTGACAGCATCAGCTTTGTAAACGAAAACAACATTCCACTTGGCATAGTCGCTCTTGACCAAGAGAAAGCATTCGACCGCGTCCATCATGAATATATGTACAGTACTTTAAAGTCATTCGGTTTTGGGGACAAGTTTGTTGACTATATTCGTTTAATTTATAATGAAGCCCAGTGTTTAATCCGCGCCAATGATAATCTCACTTCACCCATACCTTTTGCAAGAGGCATTCGCCAAGGTTGCTCCCTGTCAGGCCAATTGTACATTCTAGTCATTGAACCTTTACTAAATCATATCAGAACTAAAGCCGCTATCACAGGTCTTAACATCCCTAATTCTAACAAGAGCTCCGAGAAATGTAATCTTTCAGCATACGCAGACGATGTTGAAATTTTAACCACAAAGGAGGAAGATTTCCATAAATTGCAACACAGTCTCTCTATTTATGAACGTGCTTCCAACGCTAAAATTAATTTCATCAAATCTAAAGGTCTGTGGGTCGGAAGCTGGTGTGGGCGTCGCGACAATCCACTCAACATCGAATGGAACAGTACAGGGCTTAAACTTCTCGGTATTTACCTTGGCAATTCAAACTCGTACATAGACAAAAATTGGAAAGAACTCAGTCAGAAAATTGAATGTAAAATTGAACGCTGGTCACACTTCGCACCTCGATTGTCATATAGAGGGCGTGCCTTGATAATTAATCAACTGATCTCCTCTAAGGCTTTACACGTATTAGCGGCCCTTTGTCCCCCTGAATATTTAATTTCCCATCTCCAACGCTTATTTCTTAATTTTTTCTGGAATGGGAAACACTGGACACCCTCAGAAACCATTTATTTACCCAGAGAAAAAGGCGGTCAGAATTTGATTCATCTCCCAACTCGTGTCACTACTTTCCGTATACAACTTCTTCAAAGATACCTTTATACTGATAATAAACATCCTCGTTTCCAAATGATGGATTACTATTTCAGCAAAGCTGGAAACTTGAATTATGAAAAAGAGCTCCTCGCAACTGATCTTAACATGAATTTAAACCACTTACCTGCTTTCTACCTTGAAACTCTTAATGTCTGGAAAACAACGCAAAAGATTCGTAAAATCAACCCCGACAATATCTCAGAGCTTTTAAATGAACCTTTATTTTATAATAGTCAAGTTTTACACCACCTTCGCAAGGAGCCATTTGTCCTCAATCACCTCGTTACCTCTGGAATTACACAGGTCAAACATATAATTAACAATAATCACACCGCTTTTCTCTCCGCCCCCGATATTTTACACCGCGTATCCATTCAGTCCGAAAGAATTCTTCAACTTACCCTTGATACTATTCACAAATCTCTGCATCCTCAATGGATGAATACATTACTTACCTATTTAAATAATCACGATAGCAATACACCACAGGTAACATCACACATTAACATAAGCGTTGAACTCTACACTTCAGATGATCTTAACTTACCTTTATATAAATTTGAAAAAGGTTCCATCTATAAATACCTTGTTCATGCACACCACATAAAACGTCTTCCGGAAGCTATCGATACTGTTTGGCGTGACATTTTAAGTATTCCTGACCACGTCAAACCAAACTTTAAAGACTGTTACCCTCCACTTTTATCTCTTTACGAAGGTGATTTACAATGGCGTATTCTTCACGGCACTTACCTAACAGGGAATCTTTTAGTTCAACTTGGTTATTGTAATACTGCTACTTGCCCGTTTTGCAGTGATAGAGACTCACTGCAACACATTTTCTTCGATTGTATACACAACAAGCCTCTCTTTAATTATCTAAACTGCCTTATTAGTAAACTCCTCCCAAACTCTAATATTCCCCCTTGGTGGTTTATACTTAACCCTCACAAACGCTCTTGTATGTTCAACTCTATCCATGAACGTCACATGTTTATATTCTTAATTTCAATTGCTAAGTTGTCGATTCACATCTGCCGTCGCAACAAGCGTGAAAACAGCCCTTTCTTTGACATACTTCAAACATTCAAAAATAAGATTTCAACTCGTCTCAAGGCTGAATACGTCTTCTACAGACTAAATCATAAACTCAAACTTTTCAAAATAAAGTGGGCAATAAGCAACTTGCTGTGTAAAATTTCAATCACTGGAGAGTTAGAACTTTTATTATAGGTTTTGTATTTGTAAGCCACCTAGTATTGTCATGTAAATAGTGTATATAAGCCTTCTCTTTTTCGTTTTCAATAAAGTTAGCACACAACAGTGCGTGTCCTCTCCTTTGTCGTAACCACTGCACTACATCGTAATACAATGTACACCACACAACACCTAGTCTATATTTTCCACGGTCGTTGTCGGGCAACCGTATTGGGCTGCGTACTCTTTGCGTGTTCCCTTCTTGGGTTCGACGGTTGCCCTGATGGAAGACAGACTGACACATTAACCCCCTTTCAACTCCCTTTGAGTTGCTATGTTCTCTTTAACAGGTGTGAAACTGGATGGACAACCGAAAATGAACTCAAGATCATACCGGTCTGGAGCTGTCCCGAAAGCCGACATCCAACATATGCAGATACTCGTCACAGCTGTGATCAACAACCCCGCACGTCATCACCATAACAACCAACAAAGTCACCAACATTTACAACGTCGATTTCAAGCTCTTACATCATCTTCCACCAGCTGTATACCATTATAACTCTCACATAACTATTGTACAAATGTATATATTTATGCCAACCATGATACCAGTGATGTATTTTGTGTTATCTTTCGTGTAATTTATTCTCAATTTTTAAATCCATAATTTGAAACCGTGCTGTAACTCTTTTTATAAATGGAATTAAAAGTTCCTTTTGAAAACTACTACATGTACTATAGCTACTACTACTACTACTACTACTACTACTACTACTACTACTACTACTACTACTACTACTACTACCACTACTACTACTACTACTAGCTACTATAGCTACTACTACTACTACAACTACTACTACTACTACTACTACTACTACTACTACTACTATAGCTACTACTACTACTACTACTACTACTATAGCTACTACTACTACTACAACTACTACTACTACTACTACTACTACTACTACTACTACTATAGCTACTACTATTACTACTACTACTACTACTACTACTACTACTACTACTACTACTACTACTACTACTACTACTACTACTATAGCTACTACTACTACTACTACTACTACTACTACTACTACTACTACTACTACTAGCTACTATAGCTACTACTACTACTACTACTACTACTATTACTACTACTACTACAACTACTAGCTACTACTACTACTACTACTACTACTATTACTACTACTACTACTACTACTACTACTACTACTACTACTACTACTACTAGCTACTACTACTACTACTACTACTACTACTACTACTACTACTACTACTACTACTACTACTACTACTAGCTACTATAGCTACTACTACTACTACTACTACTACTACTACTACTAGCTACTATAGCTACTACTACTACTACTACTACTACTACTACTACTACTACTACTACTACTACAACTAATACTACTAAGAACTTGATGTATTTATTTCAATGTGGGGCATTAATAACACTATTTGTCGCGTATCAAACGGAAAACTACACATAGAAATCTAATCCCTTCATGCATTTGAAAGCATAGTATCGCTGAACACTGATGTACATAACTTTGTTCTCGCCAAATACGCAAGTCTCATTTAATGTTTTCCATGTCTAGCCGTACCGATGTATTTGGATTTCAAATTTATACTTTCATTCGTACTCTGCTGATTTCCTTTGTAAATATTTTATTTAGCACTTCAATGTATCAGGGCAAAGACGAATAAAGTTCAATTGAAAACTACTACTACTACTACTACTACTACTACTACTACTACTACTACTAAGCCGAGTGGACGTAGTGAAAAGCTGCTCCCGAAATCCTTTGAAATCAAAGCTCCTGGTGACCATCTATCGGAATTTACCCATCGTTTGTCTTGGTAGGACATCAAACTACCTCTTTGTAAGTTTATTTTTGTAATTTGTTTCCGGTTTTCTGCTTTTTAAAGCCTTTTTCCTGGCCCGATCTGGGTTACGGTAGGCGTAACCAAGATGGCCGCTAACATCACGGGGCATGGCCGTGATGTGTTCCGTGACATGACCCAAAAACATGGGATACGATTTCAATCTTTCGAGGGTGTAAAACCTGAAGAATATGTCAAACAAGTTGCCGAGATAACTGGTCCTGAAAACGTTATTGCAGCCTCAAGAGCAAATGGGGCTGTTGTGGTTTTTGTAAACTCTGTCTCTTGGGTCGGGACGGTATGTAGCATCAGTATAGACATCGACGGATGTTGGGCTCATGCCGAACCACTCGTTAAACCTTGCACAAAACTTATCCTCTCAGGCGTACCACCTTACATTCCTCAAGCCATACTTGAGGGAGCAATTACACAATACGGTAAAATTGTCAGCCCAATGAAACCCATTCCACTCGGTTGCAAACTTGAACGGTTGCGACATGTAAAATCATTCCGTCGTCAGGTGCATATTATACCACACGAGGGAATTGAAAGTCAGGACTTACAAGGTATGTTTCACGTATCATTAGAAGGTAGAACATACAGAATATATCTTTCAACTGACGAACCAAGATGTTTCAAATGCAACATGGTTGGGCATTTCCAACGCCAATGCCCAAACACAACCAATGACACCCGACAGGAGAACATCGAAAATAACGAGACGCAAACCAACAATAACGACGAAACAAATGTAAATACCACTCAAAGAACACCTGAAAGACAAAATGCAAACGAAGACACGGGTAAAGACACACCTGATAACACAACTATACACATGGACGATGAAACTGACAATACAACAGATGACGTACCGATCGACGAAACAGACAACTCAGCCAGTACAAAGACAAAGGAGAAGATTACTACTATACAAATAGAACGTGAAAACGACACACAACAAATGAACGAAACCGATACTGTTGGTACTGACAATATACAAACAGAAATCAAAGACAACGATATCCAACAAAATGACAGCAACACTACTCCAAAACTTCCGAATACTAAGTCAAACAATGTCGATTCTAATGAAGAAGAGAGGGTACGAACCCCTCCTTCACCCTCCTCCAGCGCTCCCTCAATCCCTTCGGACATTGCGTCCTCCTCTTCCTCAGCCACACCACCAATTTCAATTGACCTTTCTGGGCGATTGTTACAAAGTGGAGAGGCATCAAACGACCTAGACTATAATTCGGATTCACAAGACCTTTTTATAGTACCAGAAACCCAAATGTCACAAACTGAGCCAAACTTTAATTATGTCAATGAAGACACCAACGAAGATGAGATAGAATCCATCTCATCGGAAATGTCAGATGTGTCCCTATTAAATGAAAGTCAACAAGGACCATCTACAGACTCTATCAGACAATTTCTAAGTGAAACCATGCACTCAAAAAAAATCATAGAAAAATGCAAACAGTTCTGTCCAAACCTCAAAATCTTGACCCACGCTTTCAAACATTACCGTTCAACGCAAGCACTCACTACATCGCAAAAAGCTAGAATACACAAAATTAGAACAAAGGTACTACACTACATCAAGACAACCGGATATAAAACTAAGAACAACTGAACACATTAAAATTCACTACACACAACATGGATACACAACGATATCTATTTTTATTGTTAGCCATTATGACAGGCTTAACATGTACAACACTCAACGTTAGAGGTTGTCGCGACTCCTTTAAAAGATACCAGGTGTTCGAATATTTGAAAAATAACTCACGGGCAGATTTCCATTTACTTCAGGAAACACACACAACCCCCACTGACGAAACAACTTGGCAACTAGTTTGGCGAGGCAGAGGCCTATTTTCCCATGGTTCGGTCAACCGCGGCGGTATCTCAATTTTGTTTTCTCCAAATACTAAAGTTAATATTCTAACCAAACGTGATCTCCTTCCAGGCCACCTTCTCTCTACCAATTTAATGATAAATGACCTCCGTATTCATATAATAAACATTTACGCACCAACTGACGCAACTGAACGCCTGGAGTGTTTTACAATCCTTGAACAACATTTAATTTCCATTAAAGACTCTGACGACCCAATCTACTTGGGAGGGGACTTCAATTGTACAACTGACCCCCGGATAGATCGTAACCGGGGGTCCGAGCCAGATATCAGAACGTCAAACTTCCTCACAAATTTAACCCGGCGCTTTAAACTTGTTGACGCATGGAGAAACCAACATCCAGCATCACTTAACTATACATGGCATCGCGATCACGACAATGCGCATGCGCGACTTGACAACATTTTTGTTAATAAACATTATATCAACCGTATCAAAAAGTGTTCAATCCTGAACTCCTCCTTGGCCTTTTTCGGACCACTCACTTGTCACCCTTTCAGTATCCCTAAGAAGTGTCAAAAATCGGAACCCAGTTTGGACCCTTAATACCTCTATCCTTGAGGAGGAAAACTACAAGGGGATTATTTTTAATTTCTGGAAATACTGGGATAAACAGAAGGACAGTTATCCAAATCTTCAACTTTGGTGGGACATTGGAAAACAAAAAATCAAGCAACTCAGCCAACAATACTGTAATAATAAAGTGAACCAAAACAAAACCGACAAACATAACCTTGAAAGCGAAATAGCTGCTCTTGAAAGTCAGCTCAGTAACCATGGCTACAACTCAGCCGTTGAAAAAGTATATCAGGAGAAAAAGACTCTGCTCACCAATTTGACTAATCAGGAAAACAAACACGCAGGTATTCGGAACAGACACAAATATCTTAATAACTCAGATGCTCCTGACAATGTTATATACAAACTTAACGAACAAAAGAGAACAAGAAAATCTATCATCCAACTTCAAAACGGAAATGACAATACAATAACTGAAGATCCGACCAAAATCAGAAAAACGATTCGTCAATTTTACGAAAAACTTTACACCCCCGAACCCACTGATCTGACTTCTACCTCTGAAATTCTTAATAACCTTCCTCAAATTAACGAATTTGACCGCGATTTCCTTGACAGTGAAATTACACTCGAAGAAATGACAAACGCATTAAAACTTCTCCCGAACGACCGCACACCTGGCATTGATGGTATCCCAAACGAGTTTTATAAAACCTTTTGGTCA
Source organism: Glandiceps talaboti (assembly GCF_964340395.1). Taxonomy (NCBI): domain Eukaryota; kingdom Metazoa; phylum Hemichordata; class Enteropneusta; family Spengelidae; genus Glandiceps; species Glandiceps talaboti. The sequence continues at coordinate 333,685 of NW_027554288.1, forward strand.
GTACTTGGAAACGATTACCATGAAGTTATGATGGCATCAATAAATCAAGGCATCCTACCAAACTCGTGTAAGCGTGCCGTGACTACGCTCATTCCTAAAACAGGCAATACAAATTTACTGAAAAACTGGCGTCCCATAAGTCTTCTCTGCAGTGACTACAAAATACTGACAAAGACACTCTCTCTCCGTCTCAGGAACGTGATAAGTTCTATCATCCATCATGACCAAAGTTGTAGTATCCCTACCCGTCAAATTCATGACAACATTTCTCTGTTACGCGACAGTATCACCATGGCCAATGAAAACAACATCCCACTTAGTATACTGGCACTTGACCAAGAAAAGGCCTTTGACCGTGTCAATCATCTATATCTTTTTGACACTTTACGCTCGTTCGGTTTTGGAAATAAATTTGTTGACTTGATTCATTTAATCTATAACGAAGCACAATCTTTAATTCGAGTGAACGATACCCTAACTTCGCCAATTGATTTTGCCAGGGGAATTAGACAAGGCTGTTCACTTTCTGGGCAACTTTACGTCATTGCCATTGAACCCCTTCTACACCACATCAGAACTAAGAGTAAAATAACAGGTTTAGACATTCCAAACTCACACAACAACAAATGTAAACTTTCTGCATACGCAGACGATGTCGAGGTTTTTATTACTCGCGACGAAGACTTAAATGAACTCAATCACTCACTAGTTATTTACCAACAAGCATCCAATGCCAAGATCAACTTCAGTAAATCAAAGGGTTTGTGGTGCGGCTCCTGGCGTGAACGTCACGATAACCCCCTTAACATCGAGTGGAACAACAAAGGCCTGAAACTCCTTGGTATTTTACTTGGCAATACTGAATCGTACATCGACGAGAATTGGAAACATCTCACTCAAAAAATTGAAAACAAACTTGAAAACTGGTCTCACTTTGCCCCTAAAATGTCCTATAGGGCGCGCGCTATAATTATCAACCAGTTAATCGCATCCAAAACACTTTTCCCTCTCACTGCTCTTACTCCGCCCGAATACACTATCACATATCTCCAACGCTTATTTCTCAACTTTTTTTGGAACGGAAAACATTGGATATCATCTGACACATTGTACCTCCCACTTGATAAAGGCGGCCAAAACTTGATTCACTTACAAAGTAGAATAACTGCACTTCGCATCCAATTGATTCAACGCTATCTTTATTTAGACTCTAAACACCCTTTTTTCCAAATGATTGATTTTTACCTCAGTAAAGTTGGGAATTTAGGATACACCAAGGGACTCCTTACTACTGAACTGAGCATGAATCTCAACAATATGCCTCCCTTCTACATCGATCTTCTCAAGCGTTGGAGAAACACTAAAAAAATCCGTAAGCTTGACAAAACGAACATCTTCGAAATTCTCAACGAACCACTCTTTTGTAATCACCATATTCTCCATCCATTCAGAAAAGAGCCATTTAGACTTGAACATTTGATTTCTGCTGGACTGACAAAAATCCGAGATCGTCTCAACGCTGACCACAAAGCCTTACTTACGGTACCTGATATTACTGATAGAATCAATATTCGCTCCCAACGCATCCTTCAACTTACCCTGGATACAATCCACAAAGCCATCCCCACAGATTGGATGAACACAATCAACAAGTACTTACATAGTAGAAATGTGAACATGATTGAAAATACACACTACAGCTTTGAACTCCACGTCTCCGATGACCTCAACTTTCCTTTATACAAATTCGAAAAGGGGGCCATCTACAAACACTTAATACAGGCACAGCACATAAACCGGTCACCCGAAGGGTTAGATACAGTCTGGCGCGATGTCCTTAATATTCCCGACAATAGTAAACCGAACTTCAAAGCCTGTTACTCACCTCTTGTCACATTATACGAAGGCGACCTTCTTTGGCGCATCATGCACGGTGCATATGAGAGTGAAAATTTCCTAACTGAAATCGGCGTGAGTCGAGAAAGAAATTGTCTATTCTGTTCGGAAAAAGACTCGCTTCTACACATTTTCTTTGAATGTCACCACATCCAACCCCTCTTAGCCTTCCTCAATTCACTCAAGAGAACATTCTCAACAAAACCCAAAATACCACCCTGGTGGTTCATTCTGAACCCGCCTAAAAAGTCAAATAAGTTCAACTCGAAACGAGAACGGGATCTTTTCATTTATTTAATCTGTCGAAACAAACGCGAAAACATCCCGTATACTGATCCAAAAACAATCTTCAAAGATAAAATCGCCACCCGTCTAAAAATTGAATTTGCATACTTCAACCTCGTTCGCCAGCTTGATAGATTTTCCGACACTTGGTCACAGAACGAAATTCTCTGCAAACTTTCACCAACGAATGAATTAGAAATACTGATTTAACTTTATCGTGCCTGATTGCTTTCTCCTCAGCGTGCCTGTAAATATTGCTACTGCACGCTGAAATGTTTTCCTTTCCCATATTTTATCAATAAAGCTTCCACATTTTGTGTCCGTGTCCTTTACTGACTCCTTTGCCCTTGTACTCGCACACAGAATACCAACATTTTGTTAGTTCAATGGTCGTTGTCGAGCTCCCGTTTTGGGCAGCGTACTCTTTGCGTGTTCTCCGTCCTTGGAGTTCGGCGGTGAGCTCGATGGAGGACATACAAACACATTAACCACTTTCTAGCAACCTTGCTATTTCCCGTTAGGTCTGACTGTTATACTGAAAGACTGAAACAGCCAGCCTGATGAATAGACATGGAACCAACTCTTGTAACATCCGGAGGCTGATAATGCAGCTGCGACTTATACCAGTTGAAAATCAATTTCCACGACTGAATCACCATTTGTTCTTGTTGAATGTCAAATCTTGTATAAATTTTTACCAATATTCTCAAATGTTAAACTTCAATTTCATTCTCTACCTCTACTGTTATGTCAATATTTTAAAACATTGTAATAAAGTTCATTTTCAAAACTACTACTACTACTACTACTACTACTTCTGAAGTCTGAAAACCGTTATATATTACAGTGCAAGGATACCCACTACGTGGAAAGTTACAACAATGTATGCCTAGTCTACCAGGACAAGAGGATATCATACGGCGATCATCGATACCGAGTAAGAAGCGAGATGGCTTGTTTAGACTGGGTAGGTTTTTATGTGTAGCCTAATATTTAACTTCAAAGACTGTATTGTTGTATTAATTGTAATCTACACATGTATTTTACAACTTTGCCCAACATGTTTCAATGCCAAGGTACCTGGTGCATTACGAAATGTTATGAGTGCAAGTGGTTAATTTACTAAACTGAGTACCTTTTACCTGATTAATATTTGCCAATAATAATAATAATAATAATAATAATAATAATAATACTTTATTCCCTGAATTGTAAAGAAAATAGCAATATAGACATTTATATTTACAATGAAGAAAACAATGGGGAAAAGGAGAAAACAAAAAACAGTTGTCGAGCATCTAGTCAAGTCTGTACCCCAGTCTCTTTTGTTATATTACGTGAGCATCTCATTCTTGGCAATCTGTTCGTTTGACAAACAACTACAAAAATTAAAACAACTCAACACACCAGAAATAAACTTCATACACATAAGTAACAGAAAATAACAGCAATGTGTTCCCAACATATCAATAAGAGAGTTGTGCTCCGACAAATGCAATGCATCCCCAAAACTGAGTTTCTACTTGTTTCTTTTTTCTTTTTTCACCATTGGATTCTTTGCAATGTGTCAACAGTTTTCTTGAGATCTCGATATGTCATTTTCTCCTGGTGGAAGATGGGAAGTTATCGCCATATTTTTTATTTTGATATCAAGATATTTTTTTTTTCATTTTCTGAATACAAAAGTGAACTCTTCATAACCTTTTATAAGTGTAAATCTCTGCGATCTATCAGCCACGTTAACTTTATTTTCACCCTACTTTATCTCCAGAATGAAAATGTCGATCGGTCGGCAACGTCAAGAACAACAGGGCAAAATGCCAGGCAACAGCGGCAACAAAGAGGACATCGCAACCTCAAGAGGAAAACATCAGAATGGAAGCGAAAAGTATGGAGAGAGATGATGCGACAATTATTTATTTGAAATTATCTAATAAAAGAATTAGAAAACTGAACTTTATGTGCGAAGTATGTATGATTTCTTGGTAATAAGGTTATGATAGTCCATACTATTTACATGAGACATTCCTATCGATTTACACAAGATGTCATATTATTGAGTCAGGATTCTAACTCATTTAGTCTGAATCAATTCTCCGATGATAAAAGAACTGTCCCACACACGGTTGCCCTGAAAGCAATATTCCTGTTACATTAACAGTAAATTTTCGGCAAAGTTCTTGTATCACTTCTACTTTTCTAATTTTTTTGTAGTATCCATATACTAGTATATGAAATCATAATTATCTCGTTGATATTATCAAGCATCACATACCTCGATCTATCACGATGGTTGGAAGATGATTTGTGTTTTGTTACAATCACTAACACTTGACTTTGTGTGCGATTCGCCGATTATGCACTTATATGTGATCCACACATAGGACTTCGACAAAAGAAAACGTGCCAAAAATATTCATTATTTCACGTAATTTTGTTTTTTAATATAGTCACACAACATCCCGAATTAGACCTCACAGTAAAAAACACAGACACACAATTGCAATCCCAGACACGATTTGTTGTTGTAAGTCATTCAGTTTGATAATACATGGTTAATGGACATTTCTGTACACATCGAGATACGTTTTATGGCAATCATTTCATCACGAAAACAACTACGTCAACACTTGAACTATTTCTAGTACAGACTCTGTCGGATGGTGTAACACACGTGTCTGGCAAACAATCCATTGCGAAATAAAATTCCTAATTTACCCTTTATGCTAAAACGTTTTTGAAAGCAAATCTCCCTAATATACTCTTTCACTAAAATGAATTTGTAATTTCACACTCGTGTCAACATTTGTCATGACAGGCAGATCAATTTCATAGGTATATACGTTACGAGTGCTGACCAAACATGCCTGAATATACTTTTTTACAAAAGCAATGCATGTTGATCATAGATATGGCTTTCAAAGCAAGTTACGTGATATTGAAAGCCCAACAAACGTAATACCTAAACATAAAACATTCTGACCGAATGCTCCAAGTTTTGACTATTTAAGTGCATTGTGGGTATTTTATTAATTCCGACAACTTATTTTATTGTATCCTATAGATAAGCTAACAACTATTGTAGCGATATATATCGGTAGTGTACGTCAGGTTATAGACAAAGTATAAGGTCAAGAACCCCTATGCGGTTTTTTTTCTGTCCCATTACAAATTTACCCTAACACATTGTTCTGTCATTATCATTTAGATATAAAAGTTGCCGATATGGAACTTGAGAAATGTCGAAAAAAATTAGGGCGATGTTAAAACATGACGTTAATAGTACATGTACAATACAAGACAAGCTCTTGAACCCGTTGTATATTATTAGAGACCAGACAACGCCTACTTCTATGGCTGGTAAATTTGTACTATTAGCACTGTATTGTGTACTATAATTGTACGTTACAAGAACTATACATACATATATTGTTATGTAGTACTATTTATCAATCTTTTGTCTTTCTCACAATGTTATGACAATCCTTTGGCTGTACGTCATTGAGATTAGTCTAAGCCACATGTAGTTACTATACGTGTGGGCGTGCGTGCGTGCTCTCTCTCTCTCTCTCTCTCTCTCTCTCTCTCTCTCTCTCTCTCTCTCTCTCTCTCTCTCTCTCTCTCTCTCTCTCTCTCTCTCTCTCTCTCTCTCTAGTAATCGTAGATGACCGGAACTTTTAGCATTAGATCACGCCACCGTAAACAGTTCTCAACATGTAGCTCAGAAGCATGCGTTTACGATATTATTGGATCGTAATGTGTTTTTTTCGACAAATACATTGCACAATGTCTTCGAATATGTATTTAGTCAAACTAAATGATTGGTAATTTATCAAACATGGAAAAACATTTAGTGTTTAGTGCAGCATAGCAATGTGAATACTCGAGTCCCGGGACAGGCCCAGTTACATGATGCAACTCATGAAGCAATTCGTCGCATGCGACGAGGCTTGCAACTGCGACGGGAGCGCGTACACGATGCAACTAGCTAGTTGCATGGTGAGTCGCAAGAGCTAACTGTTGCACATGCGTAAATATATAAAGTTACAGGTCATCGAGGTCAAGTTTTCTAGCGGCAGGAATTTGGCAAAAATGCTATGAAATTGCTAACATTTACGAATAAAATGACTGAAAACTTGTTGAAGTATCGATAGTAAAACTCTATACAATTCGAAGTTCGTTTAGGGCGATGTTGATCTTTCCGATGTCGCTACTTGCATTCAAGTTGGAAATAAAATGATATTCAGCGGAAATCAAGCATTCATAGACATTGTATACTATTTATAAGTGGTAATCGTGGTGATAAATCGAAATTATATCAAAAATACTTGCCGAAATAGAATATAATTTTATTTATACTAAAAACATGGCGGCCATAACATTGAACGTCATTTGACACGTAGGTATATGTCAAAGGTTATTACTTGCGACGCGACGAAGTGGTTACACGGTGCAACTCACGAAGCAACTCGAGAAGCAACTTGCGACGAGTCGCACGGAAACCGATATGTCGGTTTCCTTGCAACGCACCTTGCGACGTCGCAAGACCCTGCGACGAGGCGAGTACACGATGCAATTCGTCGCATGAGACGAATTGCATGGTGCGTTGCTAGTCGAGTTGCATCGTGTAACCGGGCTATACACATTTTATAAGTTAAATAAACGCGCCGTATACATACCTGTATTCAACCCATTCAGTATATTTCAACCGGGTATGGTAAAACATTACAGTTAATCTCGGTAATCCAATTCAAACTCCTTTGTTTTATTTCTTTTTGTCTTACGTCTTACCAGTATTTACCGAGAAAGATAGTGATTTTCAGCTTGGTCGTTAATTATTCAGGATTACGTTAGGATTATGTGGTGTGGACGGAGAACGCATAAATACATGTAAATGAACCCGTGTGATAAACTTACCCCCCTTTAAGTTCAGTGTGTTAAGTTCATCTGTGAAACGATTACTTTTTTTTCTCTGTATTTTTTGTCAATCGTAACCTGTTCTGCTATTTTTTTAACTAGCTGAACACGACTTAGGTCTGAGGAGGGAATGTTGTTTCTCCGTCGTCTTTCCCGTTCTCTCGCTAAATAAGACTCTCCCTTCCTTTGCTTCTTTCTATCTCTGTAAGCACGTTGATATTTGGCCTGAGACTTTGCCATGTTATCTAGAAGATATTGTAGTTCACTGTTATAAGACACTTTCATTGTGTTTTACCTAGACACCAAGCAATGACGTGGATGATTTCGTGAAGTGTACGTTACCACTATTTGTAATGTCCGTTACCAATGTGTTATCAGTGATATAAGAATTAAGTAAATGGATCGGTATGATTTTATTAGTCAGTGGTATAATAAAATCTTTACTGACAAAAAGAGTTGCAAATCAATTCACAGAAACGAGACTGTGACGTGGATAATTTGGAGTAACAAGATTTTAACTAAAATGAATCCTGACAGAATATATATGTTGTATAAATTGCGCATGATATGATATTTAAAAATGAATGTAGTTATTTTCTTTCACCCAAGACTTTGTAATATAATCATTATAGACAGTTATGAAAAATTATCCGTGGAAATTTATTTGAAAATAAACATAACATACACTTGTGAATGTAACATTATTTTGTCTGCAATGTACGTTACCTTTTGTAACGTACATTTCGCCTATTACAGATGCAAAATTCTATACTATGCCGAACAGCTGAGCCGACACTGATGGACTACAATGTAGACTTGAATATTATCTTCCAAAATATATACATCTTTGTCAGCAAGAATTTCTACTGCTGTTGCCATGAAAAAAAAACTTGCAACATACCACACAAGCGGTGAAAATGTGCGTCTGAATGGCGATATAAATTGAACACAGCCCTATTCTGCGTGGCTTGCTAGGAAATGGCAGACGACAGAAAACACGTGATATCCCTAGAATAAGTTTGTTTACGTTTTTTCTCCTTCAAATCGTGAACTCAGTAACGTACACTTCAGTAACGTACATTTTTTTCACATAAATATTCCACTCCAAATTGACCAGCAAGTGCTTGACTATACTATTACTTTGTCAGCTTTTGTAAGCTTAACACCTCTATATGTCTATCTGTGCCTCTTACCCATTTTCTGATCGATAACAAATATATAGGGAGTAACGTACATTTCCCTACAAAATTACTCTGCCACTTACATACCTTTGCAACGCATTGGCATTGCGAACTGTCAATGTATGACATTCTCAACATGTACCGCGAATTCTTGGATATGTATCGAATATTTAGAGTCATATTTTGTATATATCAGGTACAAAATTATATGTCATCAGATGCTGTTGATTTTCGGTAACGCACATTTCGCGCGACCTAGGGACAACCACATTTCTGTATATAAAACATATATTTGAAACAATGTGGGAATCGCTTTCCATGATAAACAAGTTAGCATATTCGTGACCTTGTTTAAACAAACCGCTTAGGTTTCCTTCAATATTTCAGTACAATTTTCTTATCAATTCTCTAGTTACTTTGGCATCGGGACAGTAACGTACATTTCATTTTGGGGTATATCCATGGGTCTAAATGTAACCAAATAAAATCCGACAATGGAGCAACTTTCGTTTTAAATAGCCTAAGGTACCCTCTTGTCTTGCCACATATCGTTTCCATATCTCCGTCCATCATTTTAAAGTAAACAACGCTGGACATCAATTGCACCTTCTTATTGGGTTTGGGTTATACTGCTTGCATTTGTAAAAACAGTGTGACGTCATAACAAGTGGTAGGCGATGATGTCATATGTATAATTGTAAACCTACTGGTTTCAGTAAGTTTCAAAGTAGGGAGAGAACTGCAAAAAGTATGGGCAGAAGCGCACGCTAGTGTGTTCGTGCCTGCTATACAAGCGCAGGAGTTGGGGGTTGAGAGGGGATGTCCTCCTCCTATGGCAAGAGCTTTTTGAAAAATGAACACCTTTTGGAGGACATTTAGAGCACCATTCGAAGTAAAACCCAACTTAATTATATAAAATTATCACTAATTTAGGGTTTCAAAAGTTTAAATCATTTCAAGTCATATTAACACAAATAATAATAAAAAAAAGATCAAGTACAAAGTGAGAAAATTTGGGGAAAACATGCACAGTGGAGGCCAGTTACCATTTAGAGATACAAACTCATTAAATTATTTGAAAGTGTGTCTCTATTGATTATGTTTGTGTGCAATTCAACATGTTCAGGTCAATGGAGGCACAGATTTTTGAGTCAGTCCATCCAGTAAATTATAAGGTATTTCATTTCTTATGTATGTATGTATGTATATATATATATATATATATATATATATATATATATATATATATATATATATATATATATATATATACCTAGATTCAACCATAGGGGGAAATGCCAAAAAAGTCAACCATAGGGGGAAATTTTATTTATTTGCTTGTAAAATCATAAGGAAAAGAATAATTCATAATGTTACTGTTCAGTTAACTAACATTTAGGTAGTCATTACAGATATCGACATTTATATAATATTTAAATAAATAACAAAAGATATATACTTTCTAGCCCTCCAAAAAATTCCCCTTAAGGTATTTTAACCCCAGGAGCTACAATAGGGGGAAGGTCCTTAAGGGAACTACATGTGCTCAATTTTCCCCCTAGGAATGGGTGAAAATATTTGACTTTATATGCCCTTAGGGGGAAATTTTGAAGATTTACTGAGAATATCCATAATTCTTTTTAGTGATCACAGACACATTTAATTTACCATAAATTGTTTTTGTTTATAAAATTCTGGGTGTGCGCAACCCCATATTAAATCATATGAGAACAACAAATAATAGCAACCTCCACTTAGAATAACTAGAGAGCTGATTTGTTGGCAAAATATATCTAGACATAGTAATACCCATATTTTCTCTGTTTTGTTGTGATTTTGTTCATTCTCACACGTTACCATAATACATGTATCCTTTGTGGAAAGGTTATGTTAGATAATTACTGTCTTTAAGAAATACTATGGCATGCACACACACACACACACACACATGCACACACGCACAGACAAGTACTGTCTTTAAGAAATACTACGCACACACACAAGACATGCACACATGAACACAATATTTCAAAATTTCTGACAACAGTATGGGAAATTCTTTTCATTTATTATTCATTTTATTTTAACAACTTGCTGTCCATTATTAAGGCAACTACAACAATAAGAAAAAGCCTGGCTTTGGGCCAACAACCCTGAAAAAAACAATTGACAAAAATTAGACATTATGTTATTTTCACTGAATTTGAAACTTGTTTTAAAATTGTTGTACTCCTTTCCAACTCATCTGGTATAACTCATAATATAATAACTCAGTACTGGTATATGTATCATTGGGTTAACAATAAAGTAGTTCCTAAAATCATCACAGCCATTGTTTCAACTGTGCTCCTAATTTCATTTAGCGGACACTTTTTTAGTTAATCGTACACTTTTTTTAGTTAATTGTACACTTTTTTTCAGTTAATTGTACACTATTTTTAGTTAATCGTACACTTTAAGTTAATTGAACACTTTTTTTTTACTTAATCATACATTTCTTTTATTTAATCGGACACCATGTTTATTTAATCAGACACAAAGGAAGTATCCGCATACCGTTAATCCATGGATGGAACTGTCTATGGCCCACTCCCTACCTTGTCACTGTTCAAATGCAATCAACATGTGCTACCGCACCTAATTTTGCACCTGTCTCTCAGTAAAGTGTTTGTAAAAAATCGACTTTACCTAAATGGGTCTCAAACACAGTACCTCTAGTTATGTACCTATTCATCTATCCAAAGGTACGTTCTCTAACTACTTCACTACAAAGTGAGATAGATATCATCTCCAGATATCATTTGTTCATTGACTTGACAATGCGTATGTTTACAGGGTTAATAAGAACTGTGGATGAGGAAAATGGAAATACTGCTTGATTTGAGACTGTCGTTTTGATACAGAACGAATCCTTCTGGGTTCATGGATTTCACGCTAAACGTTTGGGGGAAATTCAGATTATTTAGCCGAGAAATGCTGGATTGGATTTCTATAGCGAATTTTGTAATTAACATAACAATGGTGAGAGGTTACATAACAGAGCTCAGATACCTAGGTTGACTTTCTGGTGAAAAACCTAAAAACTCGTCAAACTCTAAGTATAACGTCGTTATAGTACACGTCCTCGGACATTAACAGTTTTTATTTGGACAGTTTTGGTTAACCCATCAGTTATTTAGTCCTCAGCTGTGCCTTGGACAAAATAACAGACAGGTTAACCAAAACTGTCCAAATAAAAACAGTAAATGTTCTCTGATGTGTACTATAACTATCAGTTATCCACTCAAATTCCTCCACTCAGGATCGAAACAGGTCGTTTTAGAGGTGAGGTGTTTCAAGCTCGCCGCTGTGTGTTTTGTAATACAGATTAAAATTGAGGACGAATCCCACTTTTTATTTCACTGTTGATTCTACTAGGTATTCAATTTTATAGTGACTAATAAGCCCGATGGGCTAGGTGATGTATTAACTCTCTGATATTGTTATTGGCAATTTTTAAATGTATATCACATGTCAACATCTCTTACTATCAGTGATATGCAAATGAGGGCTTGGGTAGTGACACTGGAACTTGGTGAGATGTTTCTAGAAGTGTTATTTTGCAGATGTTGTTCAAATTTTTTATAATTGGCACTGGCAACCATGACCATGCCAATGGCAACTTCTAAATGGGAGTACACTTTGGTCAAATAATGATATTCTGTGGGCAATTGAATACAAATTCATTAAAAATATTCAAATACCATGGCAACCATGACCACGTCCACAGCAACATCCAAACAGAGCTGTATTTCACAAAGATAGACAAGTGAACAAACATTCAAAAAGTGTATGCAAATATGCCTTAGCAACAACAAAATGGGAGTACATTTTGGCCAATAGCAACAGCTAAATGGTACCATATCTCATAAAGATAACATCGCAAATTCTTACACCAATGAATACACATTTCAAACATTGATAAAAATAGACAAGTGAACAAAGATTAAAAATGTGTTTGCAAATATACCTAGCAACAATGACCACACCCATAGCAAAAACATTGGAGTACATTTTGGTCAAATAACAATATCATCTTGTAGGCTATTCAGTAAACATAAAAAAATTCATGCAAATATCCCTATCGACCTTGACCCCACCAATAGAAAATGATGTGATGCCAATAAATTGACGATCAATTCAAATAAGACAAAATATACAATCTTAAGTATTGATTGGTTCCCTTGAATTTAAGGGGGTCTCACTAGATGAAGTTAAAAGTTCACCTTTTGTTGGGGTCATATATTTCTGGGAATAAAGATTATTATTATTATTAATAACAACAGCTAAATGGTAGCATATTTCATAAAGATAACATCGCAAATTCTTACACCAATGAACAAACATTTGAAATATTAATGAAAATAGACAAGTTAACAAACGTTCAAATAGTGTATGCAAGTATGCCTAGCAACCATGACCACGCCCTTAGAAACAATAAAATGGGAGTACATTTGGTCAAATAATGATATCATCTTGTAAGTAATTGAGTAAACATTCAAAAATAAATGCAAATATGACCCCACCCATAGCAATAGCTAAATGCAGGGCTTAAAACTCGGGTAGTCTCACATCCACAGACTACCAATGTGCATCTCTGGGCTACCAAATTATGGTGGTAGCCAAATTGGGCAACAAAGTTTTTAATGAAACTATGACAACTTGACTATAGGACCTGTGAGAGGTCACATTTAACATCTTATTTGATGCCATACTTGACGAAGGGAACCGAGATGAACATTTTTGGATGTATGGGTCACTATAGGGACACATGCATATGGGCTACCAACCATTGCTCTTGGGCTACCAATCTCAGATGATGGTAGCCCACCTGGGCTACCAAGAAACAAATCATTGACAATGACATAGTCCCAGCTCTGATTGGATTTAATGAACAGGCAGTTTATGTTGTCATTTTCTTGATATCACTACTCTGATCAAGCATCAACACTTGTGAACCTAAATCAAACAGACTTAGATATGTTGGTTCTGCTCGTTGGACATCGAACATGCCTACTCTTCAAGATGACATGATGGAATAAACCATTCAACAATAAAGGATAGGTCAACTACGGGGGTGGGGGGTGTGGGGACCTGGTCAAGCATGGCTGAGTTATGGCTTTGGACATGAAAACTGTGCCAACAAAATTGCTGCCAGGAAGCCATATCAGATCATATCACGACGAAAATGGATATGCACATATATGTCCTAGAACACTGTCCTAATACCAACTTTGAATGAGATCGGTTAAAGAATTTCTGAGTTATGGCTTTGGACATGGAAAATTCACAAACAAAAATGGCTGCCAGACAGCCATATTGGATCATATCACGACGAAAATGGAGATGCACATATGTCATAGAACACTGTCCTGATACTAACTTTGAATGAGATCTGTTAAAGCATGTCTAAGTTATGGCTTTGGACATGAAAACTGTGCCAACAAAATTGCTGCCAGGAAGCCATATCGGATCGTATCACGACGAAAATGGATATGCACATATGTCATAGAACACTGTCCTAGTACCAACTTTGAATGAGATCTGTTAAAGCATGTCTGAGTTATAGCTTTGGACATGGAAAATTCACAAACAAAATGGCTGTCAGGCAGCCATATTGGGTAGTATCAGGATGGAATTAGATATGCACATATATGTCATAGAACACTGTGCTCATACCAACTTTGAATGAGATCTATTCAAGCATATCTGAGTTATGGCTTTCGACAGTAAAAAATTGCAAACAAAATGGCTCTTAGCTGGCCATAATGAATCGTATCATGAAATAAATTGACATGCATATGTATGCCATTTTATGTTGCCCCTGTACCAAGTTTGAAAAAAATCAGCTCAGGCATCTCCAAGAAACGGCTCTTGACGGATAGACGAACAGATGAACGAACGAACCCCAATCCATAATTCCCCATCCCAAAATTCATCCAGAAGGAACTAAAAACACGAATTTCGAGCTCTGAAATAGTAGCATATTTCATAAAGATAATGGCGCAAATTCTTACACCAATGAACAAACATTTGAAACATTGATGAAAATATGCCAAGCAACAAGACTACACCCATAATACAAGACCACATCAATAATATTGGATTGTATCACGACGAAAATGGATATGCACATGTATGTCATAGAACACTGTCCTAATACCAACTTTGAATGAGATCTGTTAAAGCATGTGTGAGTTATGGCTTTGGACATGGAAAATTTGCCCAACAAAATGGCTGCCAGGCAGCCATATTGGATCGTATCACAATAACAATGAACATGCACATGTATGTCATTGAACACTGTGCTAATAGGTAACAGGACAATTGTCCCCTGGACAACTGCCCCCGAAGGACAATTGCCCCCCGGACAACTGCCCCTGAAGAACAACTGCCCCCCAGACTACTGCCCCCGAACGAAAAAAAAACTAGTATTACAGATGTACGGGTTTGTCATTCATTAAAAAGTCACCGTCGACAACTTACCGCCGCAATTTGCATACATTATACTCACTAAACACAAACACGAAGTCATTTTTTTACTGGAAAAGATTTATTTATTATCAGTTTAATACAAAATATACAGGTAATCTCTTCTCAGTCGTGACTAATTTCCGACTTGGACTTGAACGATCCCGTACGAGAGTATGAGAGTGTAAGTGCTAGAGTGCAACGTTAGAACTATCCATACTTATACCGTTCAACTCTTATACCGTTCAACCTGTATATGATATTGATTGTTGTCCAACTGATGTCTTCACTGGCGGAATACACAAATTGCCCTGAGCCTTCTGTTGTGTATTGTATTCATAATTAAACAGCGAGCAATAATCGGTTATAGAGTGTGGTAAATTATTGTGTATTAAATCGTAAACAAAAACACCTACTAAATACTTGTGTAACTTAAACACGTCGAGAATTGTTAACTGGTTGAAAAGAGGAGAAGAATGTTCCAGAAAATTATGTGAATTACGGCCGTAAGTTAAATCATCATGCCGACATTTATGAATGACGTAACAGTTATCACAGATAACAATAGAGTAAAACATGTGAGTGAGTAGTAGTGAGTATAATGTACACAAATTGCGGCGGTAAGTTGCAGACGGTGACTTTTTAATGATTGACAAACCCGTACATCTGTAATACTACTATATTACTAGTTTTTTTTTCGTTCGGTGGCAGTAGTAGCAGTATCATGACAACAATGAATAAGCACATGTATGTCATAGAACACTGTCCTAATACAAACTTAGAATAAGATCTGTGCAAGCACGTCTTGAGTTATGGATTTGGACATGGAAAAATCACAAACAATATGGCTGCCAGGCAGCCATATTGGATAGTATCATGATGAAAATAATTATGCACATGTATGTCATAGAACACTGTCCTAATACCAATATTGAATGAGATCTATTCAAGCATGTCTGAGTTATGGCTTTGGACATGGAAAATTTGCAAACAAAATAGCTGTTAGGCAGCCATATTGGATTGTAGCATGAAACAAATTAACATGCATATGTATGCCATTGTATGTTGCCCCTGTACCAAGTTTGAAAAAAAAAACAGTCCAGGCATCTCGAAGAAACAGCTCTGGACGGACGGACGGATGGATGGACCCCAATCCATAAGTTCCCGTCCCGGACTGCGTCCAGCAGGGACTAAAAACACGAATTTTGAGCTCTGAAATGATAGCATATTTCATAAAGATAACGTCGCAAATTGTTACACTAATGAATAAACATTCGAAACATTGATGAAAATATATGCCAAGCAACAAGACCACACCCATAATACAAGACCACATCAATAATAAAAGTCAAATGAATTGCATAGATTACAACTATGTTGGATAGGCAACTCGATAGTCATTCAGGAAATGAAAACATATAACCTAACATGGCTCATGTATGAATAGATGTTTTAAAAAACAATACAGTTGTGCTTCAACACCATTGGCGCTATTTTCCTTGATCCAAATTTGAGAGAATTCAGTCTACTTATGTCCATGGTCAGACAATGTTAGTCCCACTGCTTTTTGTTTCAGTCTTTTTTCATCATTTTTTTCCTTTTCTTATCTCATTCATCAGCTTGGTAGAGGTTGTTGGTAAATCATGCCCAAAGTCTGTGTTCGCATTCAAACATTCACGAACTTGTCCTCTTCCTGTAAATAATAATGAGAAGAAACAATATCCTGTTTAAGTGTTATATATATATAGATATATATATATGGACTTCTGCTCTTAACAGAAAAACTAAACAAAAAAAGAGTTATTGCAAATGGTGGCTATGTACTTTTTAACCCAGTGCGAATAAGAAATTGATTGGGGATATTCCATTATTAATTAAACCTTGTGACACCGTGAGGTCGTCAATGGCAGGTCGCGCGATCCTGCCGATGACAAACCACAGATGCCAATGCTGTATGATCCATCACTCCTACGTGTTGGTTTACATGAACTGATAAAGACGTTATGGCAGGATAATGTGGCAGGATCTACATCATTGTCTTTTGTCAGATTTCTTTAAACAAACGAAGTATTTGATATAGTCGTCTGTGAGACGTATCATTATGCTGCCAGACTCACATGTATGCAGTATTTGTGTATGCAAATTTGTTTGTATTTACTGTAAACATGATAAATATTTTACCCAACACCCATACTATCTGTCTATTAATTTTTACAGCTAATTTCCAATTGTAAATGTAATCCTTGTATTTATCAAAAAAATAAATTTCACATGCTTTTTTGACCAAAAATGTGTTTCATACCAATTTTCCCCAATTTCTTGGTAAAGTTACTGATCATACATTCATGTAAGTTAAAATTCAATATTTCATAATTATATACTTGTAGATGAGACCATATCCCACCTGTTTTGGTGTAAAATGATCACTATCAAAACATTGTGTACAATTGTGTGCAACCTAAAAAGTCCTAGGGGGTCATTTGCATGGAATGTCTATGGCATCTTTAGGTAGTCCCACATCTAAAAACTACCAATGTTTGACTTTGAACCACTAAATAATGCAAATGGTAGCCCAATTTGGCTACAAAGTTATGAATTGAACAGTGACACTGTGTGGCACATTAAAAAAATAATGTCCCCAGTTTGGTATTATTTTGTGTTGATGGTATGTACCAAAACAAACCATTGTAAACATACTGGCATATACATAATGGCAGTAGATTCAAATCTTCATTCAACGCACATATCTTTCAACACTGACAGGACACACTATTGGAATTACTTCAACTAATCAGGTAACAAATTTAGAGCTCTACTATAGATCTGATGATTGATTTTTGTAGTGATCTCTGATGCAAAAAAAAAAATTCTTTTTGTGTTAAAACTGTCCTTGTCTTTCTATACTAGTATATAGTTTGAAAAAAATTGTAACTTTCCTGAGAAAACTAAGCAAATGCTGACTAAAAAAAATGATTTGCAAAAGATTAGAGTTATAAATTTGCAGAGAAAGAACACTGGGCTCTAACTTAGTTTACTGCATGACAGCAGGTTTTTTTGTTTTTGTTTTGTTTATTTATGTTATTTTTCCTGTTTTCTTGTTTATTTGCTGTTTGTTTCTAACATGGTTCATGGGCTCCCTGCGGTTCAACAAACATCTCCTTTGCATATGAAAAGTAATCTTGTTCTGACTGGTAATGTAGTTGGTTATCACGGTTTTTAATGCATACCACATCTTAATTGCACATATCCACTGTAGTGTAGCTAATAGAAGGGGTGGCTAAAATAATTCTAGGGTTTCATTTGGTGGGTCTTAACATTTCAAGAGGAGCTACACAATTAGTTTAACAGTAAATTTGCGTTCATTTCCAAACTGTACAACTGGAAATTTATTGATATTTCAAGTGATAAAATTAAAATGAGTGAATAAAATCAACTTGGATTTTTTTCCTATATCATGATTACTATTTTTTTTTAAAATTGACCTACCTGCCCAATATGTTGGGTTTAGTTGCCCGTTGAGCATTTTTGTTTTTGCCATAAAGGAATATATTTGCTTATCAAATACCTAGTTAACTTGCTAATGTTATGAACCCATATTTACTTAGTACGCAAATACATACTAAATTAAATGTTAAAATCTGAGTAGTTTCGATTAATGTCAGCAGCAATGCATTACTCATTACCGGTAAACACAAAAAGAAAAAAAAAATAATTGTCCTTACCAGCATTTGTCTTGAAAGTATGATATTTGGGCTGTTCATTATTGGTTTTATTAGAAGCACCAAGATCCCCAACTGCAATAAAGGTAAAGTAATTATAATTGCATTATTGACTAGAATTTCACATGTATTCTGCAGGTGGTAATTTCAAAACTTCCCCAAAGTATTATAGCTAAGGTACATATTTCTACTACCACTTAAGTCAAGAAGTCATTGGGCCAATTGTTTTGATAGTTGGTGAGGACATCACTTATGGTTTCTAGTTGATCACATTACATGTATGGGATATGGGTTAAAAAATAAGATTTTTGTTACAAAAAGATCAACTGATCTTGCTTACACTTGCTGTTGATATTTCTAGTGAATGTGAAAAACCAAAATATATTAGGTCTTGAAATATGCTTTTGGGGTTAGAAGTCTCAAATAAAAATTACCTGGGCATATTAAGCTGAAATATTTTGAAGGTATGTTCATGTGGTTTGGATATGAAGAAAAATGGTGATACACTGGCCTATCTGGTATAAAAATTAGCATAATACATTTTTCTAAAAATCAAAACTCAAAAACTACTAGACCGATTAAACTAAAATTCAGTGAGGGTATGTTTTAGGAATGTGAACGTTGTGATGAGTGATATTCACATTCTGTCTAAAATTTGCATTTCTGTCTAAAGTCTGAAATGTAAACTGTGGTGGGTTTGTTCTCTTGGGTGTGGATATGAAGACTTATCATATGTCTATGTCAATATCTCCCCATTACATGATATGGGAAATTAAAAGTCATTACATTCACATTATATGTCACCGGGAAGTGTCTCCTTAGTGAATAAGATATGGCGCTACCAAATGTAAAGAAACAAAATGGGGATCAATGTGCACAATTGATGTCACTATAAATTATTGCAAAAAATAAGATATGTTCCAGAACTGCTGTAGTAGTATAGAATGGATAATACAGACATGTATGAGCAGAATTTTTCCATGTTCCCTTAAATGTGGAAATTATTGTAAAATTGTGAATTTAAGGATAAGCTTTAAATTTTCAGAAATATTGCAACATATCAGTAAATTCAATTGTGCATTGAGGTAATTTGTCATATTGTGTATAAACTATAACCCAAACACTGAGTATGCAATACAAATATATGGAGTTATACAATGGATAAGATGGTGGTTAGCACTAGATTTCACATGCTGAAGTCATTTGGTAAAATAAGATAGGCGGTTATTGATAAATCTATGTAGACAATAAGTGTCATCTGTTTGTGAGAAGGATGCAGGTAAACTGGACTTAAGTATGTAGTGGTGATGTTATCAAAGCTGAAGTACCTGTACTTACCATCAACTTTGCCTATTGAATCACACATAGTTTGAGCTGAGACTCTGGTGGCTGAAACGAAATTCAATGTAAATTATTCTATTGGTCATAATAACACAAACAAATGTACATCATATACATACACTCCAGTACATATGTGCAACATTCAACATATATATACAAACAACAGAATTGTTACAACCAAGCAATGCATCAATATGGATAGTATAGAGCCTGGCTTTCATGATCAAGTTAAACTAAGTTACAGGTAAGTTATTCCTTAGTGTTCACATCTGTGTTATTGTGTGATTCCATGAATCAAGAATATATTAGTCTTGTATATACAAGAATAACGGTCAAATCTTACATACAGTAAGATATGTGATGATTATATATGCAAAGTAAAATAACAGAAATCCAGAGTCATGTATATATGTTCCTACCTGGTACTGCTGAGGAATTGTGGTCTGGATCACTTTGGAAGGAGCTCCCTCCTGAAATGAAATGATACATAGAAAAGGTTTGGTTTAGAATGTTTTGAGATGTCATTCATGGTTGTTTATTCATAAAGTGTGCACTTTTCACATTTTATGACCCAAATTTCAAACCTGTGGTGTAATGTTTATTTGAGCAACATTCTCACGAGACATCATAAGTAACATCTCTACCAAATATTAAAGCAATCTGTGTAAGTTGTTCACACACACACACACACACACACACACACACACATGTTTCCATGATACTGTAAAACACATTGAACCTGTCAAAACAAGCGACCTATCGGTCAGAATAGCTCCGCTGTTTGTTTTTTTTTATTTAATTTTTTATTTTGGTGACATGTAGAAGTGGTTCAGGTCTTCAGCTCTTCACTATGCAGTTTTGTTTTAGCGATGCAATAAAGTGGTTAGTGGTTTCATATGATGTCTCACTATAAAACACATTTTACACAGAAGTTGGTAATGTATTGTACTTTTATACCATAGTCACCATTTTATAACAAAAATCTACTGTTATGAAAAATTGCACAAAATCTCAGAAAAAAATGACTGGGAAATGCACACAAGAAAAAGAAAAAAAGAGGATTTTGAGGTTGGCTATAAATAATTCCAGTGTCTTACAGCTGTAACCCTGGAAAATTTTAATGATGAATGAAATAAACTAGGGATCTAAAATAATTTTGAGGCAATTTGAATTTCAATTTTCTAACAAATTTACAAAGTCAACAACATTCAACTTGTACTAGTTGTGGTAGATATATATAGGGAAGAAATGTATTAATCGCCATCTTAGTTTCCGTACGGCGACAATCTCAAGTACCCGGAAGAGAGTCATTCTCAGCCATACGTTACAGTGGTAACACTCGTTCATGTTCGGTTACCTTTCACAAAGAAAACACAACGAAATGGTTGAAATGATCTTTTTTTTATTTCTTTTCATCACAACAACAAAATCTGCATGATCAAAAGTGTTGTAAACTAAACCAGAAAGAATTATCGGACTGGCTAAACTTCCCGATGAACTGGAGTAAGGTCCTACTACTTCCAAGTAAGCCTCGATAGTACTAGAGTACGTGAGAAAATCGTCTCAAACTAGCGATACAACTTTCAAAATATAACTTGACATGTCTTCATTTGTTAGAGTTGTACAATTCAAGACGGGTTTTCACTCGAAAACAACAATTCTGTGAATAATGACACTCTGAACGCAGCGATTTCTCGGACGATGTTACCACTGTAACGTATGGCTGACAACGACTTGCTTCCGGGTTAGTCCCTCGTGCATACGGGTGGATTGTCGGCGATTAATACACACATCGTCTGATATTTTAATTCAGTGTTTCTTGTGACCGGCGCCTGTCAGCAGACTCTGCCATTTTTTTCATCATTCCATTGTATTTAAACCTTGTACTTGACATTTCGCAATATTTATAATTCTCAACAAAATACCTCAACATGCCTCACTTCGCTCGTACTCAAAGCAGCCCCGCGCGTAGTCCTGCTTGCATACGGAGGAATTCAGGACTCGATTCTGACAATTGTCCCTCCCCTCCGGTGTTTAGAGTCAAGTCAGTAATACAGACTCGTGCACCCGAGGACTACCCCGCGCGGTATGATCACTGACACTGATGACATGATGAGAGAGAACCTTTTCGGATTTACATGTAAAACGGCATTACTGGGACAAGCCATTAAAGAAGCAAGTCCACTTGTTATCAAAGAGTACCAATATTTACACATGTGATGATGGGCTCTTACATAACACAAGTAAACAGTGTAGTTCACAGCGTAAGATCATTTCTAAGGAGTGGGTCAATTGAGGCAAACCTTATCTCCGTCTTATATCAGTTGTTATCAATTTATTAGGCTATTATAAGTAACACTACAAACAGCTTTAGAGATGCAAACAACTTTTATGACACCCGTTTTCGTCAGGCAAGCCCGCGGGTTTGTTGCACTTGGACCGTTAATGGCTTGTGAATGTCATGGGGAAAGATACGCAAAACATAATGCAAAGTCTGAAGCCAAATTAAAGTTGTAATTATTTTAATTATTTTTACTTGCCAAATATTTGCATTTTGGAAAGGCAAGGCACGTTCATGTCGTTTAACTTTACATGTGAACTGTCGGCCATAACTTCAACCGCATGCCTGGCATGCCCTTCCTTACGCAAGTTGTCTGAATTCTGGTTCACTGTCACTCCAAATTGCACGACAATATAGAATTAACCACAAGTTACATGTTATCTGAAAACATCACACTTTTATAGTGGGTCTGAAGTGTGATTTTAGTGAGTACCAAGAACGTCCTGTGTTGATACTCAAGATACTTGCTGTGGAAAATCGCTCGGTCGAATGAGGTCACCTTCAGCTTCTGGTCGAATCAGGATAGAGTATGCAAATGAGGATGTTGCGGACTGGCTGATTATGTAGAAGGGTGCAGAATTGGATTTGAAGTTTACAACCCTGTTTCGAACAAACGCTTGTCATTTGGGCACCCAATGCGTAGAATTATGACTTTAGCACATATTACATTGCTTGTTTGACGTCAATAGTGTCTTTTGAAAAGTGGCAGTTTACTTAAAGTCTCGTCGACTGATTTCCAATATGGCGTCGGTCATTATGCGGTCATTATGCTCATTAACACATTCATTTTTTTTTCAAATTACAAAAAAAAAATCATAAAAAATAAAAATGAGGATGTGCTGACTTGAAATTAACAAATCTGAGTAAGCTACCCCCTGTGCATCAACACGCCAGATATCAAAGCAATCTAATAAGAGGTTTTCAAGGAGTTGATGAAAATGACATTTTATGAAAAAAAATCATAAAAAATTGAAAATGGCACAGATCAACTTGGCATGAACAAATCTGAATAGCCTCCCCCAGGGAACATGCACACCAAATACCTAAGAATACTGACTGTCACTTCCGGAGAAAATAATGAAAATATAAAAGTTTGACGGACACCTATGATTCACTCTACTCTCTATACCTCAATACCCACCTATACCTAAAGCTACGCTTTCAGCTTTCGCTGACAGCGGAGCTAAAAAGGAAAATTGTCCTCACCCAATATCATTGGCATTTCTCAATTGAAATTGTTCACACACACACACACACACACACACACACACACACACACACACACACACAGATGTTTCTATGATACATACCGGTATAACACTGAACTGAAGTTCATCATATTTATTCAGAATGTAATGAAATGTTACACACATGGCACAATCAAAAGAGGTAAACTATCCTTCCCTTGTGTACCTAGTGACAATATACACATTAAAATTTCTCCCTATGGTCACTTTCACCATAAGGGGAAATATACATACACATGTACCTAGTGAAAATATACACATTAATATTTCTCCCTATGGTCATTTAAACCATAAGGGGAAATATACATACACATGTACCTAGTGAAAATATACACATCAATATTTCTCCCTATGGTCACTTTCACCATAAGGGGAAATATACATACACATGTACCTAGTGAAAATATACACATTAATATTTCTCCCTATGGTCACTTTCACCATAAGGGGAAATATACATACACATGTACCTAGTGAAAATATACACATTAATATTTCTCCCTATGGTCATTTAAACCATAAGGGGAAATATACATATACATGTACCTAGTGACAATATACACATTAAAATTTCTCCCTATGGTCACTTGTACTATAAGGGGAAATATACATGTACCTAGTGACAATATACACATTTTAATATTTCTCCCTATGGTCATTTTAACCAAAAGGGGAAATATACATATACATGTACCTAGTGAAAATATACACATTAATATTTCTCCCTATGGTCATTTAAACCATAAGGGGAAATATACATATACATGTACCTAGTGACAATATACACATTAAAATTTCTCCCTATGGTCACTTTCACTATAAGGGGAAATATACATATACATGTACCTAGTGAAAATATACACATTAATATTTCTCCCTATGGTCATTTAAACCATAAGGGGAAATATACATATACATGTACCTAGTGAAAATATACACATTAAAATTTCTCCCTATGGTCACTTGTACTATAAGGGGAAATATACATGTACCTAGTGAAAATATACACATTAATATTTCTCCCTATGGTCATTTAAACCATAAGGGGAAATATACATATACATGTACCTAGTGAAAATATACACATTAATATTTCTCCTTATGGTCATTTAAACCATAAGGGGAAATATACATACACATGTACCTAGTGAAAATATACACATTAATATTTCCCCCTATGGTCATTTAAACCATAAGGGGAAATATACATATACATGTACCTAGTGAAAATATACACATTAATATTTCTCCCTATGGTCATTTAAACCATAAGGGGAAATATACATATACATGTACCTAGTGAAAATATACACATTAATATTTCTCCCTATGGTCATTTAAACCATAAGGGGAAATATACATATACATGTACCTAGTGAAAATATACACATTAATATTTCTCCCTATGGTCACTTTCACTATAAGGGGAAATATACATATACATGTACCTAGTGAAAATATACACATTAAAAGTTCACAGCAAGGTCAAAATGGCAGCTTCGAACGATGTCGTCTGCCAACCTCAAGAGAAGAGAGCAAGATTTTCATGAGGTATATTATAAAACACATATTGCCTGGCCTATATTTGGCCTATAGCACCCGTTTATTACCCCCTCGTGACTGTGAGTTACCAGAATTACATGCTATTTCCTGAGGCCGAAGGCCGAGGGAAATAGCATGTGATTCTGGTAACTCACAGTCCCCCGGGTGTAATAAACAGGTGCTATAGCCCTCATGGCCAGGCAATATGTGTTCAATATACATATACCTAGTGACAATATCCACATTAATATTTCCCTCTATGGTCACTTTCACCATAAGGGGAAATGATACATACATGTATACCTAGTGACAATATACACATTAAAATTTCTCCCTAAGGTCACTTTTACTATAAGGATAAATATACATATACCTAGCGACAACATATACATATAAATTTCCTCCTATGGTCACATTTCCTGACTTGAGTTTGTGCTCATTGATTGCCAAAAGTTTTCACTCGTCACTATATTGGGAATAGAAATGATATGTTTATGGCAACTTAAACCTTTTTCTGCTATCAGAGGTAGTATATTACTCGATAGTGAGATATTTTCGGCTACCATTAATTTTGCTATTTAGGATACAGGAGATTGCACCAACCTGCTTTTGCTCCCATGGCAAATTCTTCACACCATAATCACAGAGAATTTCTTCTCCTTCTTCAATATCTTTAATTGTGAAGAGGCAAAGCACTGGTGATCCATCCAATTTAAGTAATTTCATTTTGGAATTTGGTACCCCATGATTTACCAAACGCCCCATACATGAGTTTGGTTCTTCTAGCTGTAGCATCGATACTGTAAAAAAGAACACATATATCAGATTCTCATCTTGCAACATGGTTTTTGTCAAGGGAAGTCATGTCTTACTAACTTACTCAAATTTCTGGATGAAACGACACAATATGTAGATGTTATATACTTAGACTTTGCAAAGGCTTTCAACAAAGTATCCCATGTCAGATTAATTAACAAAATGGAAAACCATGGTATAACTGGTCCTGTCCTTCAGTTGGTCAAGGCATGGCTAACTGATCGTCAGCGAGTTGTCATAAATGGAACTTCATCAGCATGGAAAGCAGTCATAAGGGACTGGTCAGTTTCTTCAGCCTGGGGGGGGGGGAGGGGGTGGATTGGGAGGGGGGTCGGTCACCCTGTTTTTGACTTGTTATACAATGGCGTACCATGTATAGCTTTGTCTGAAATGTGGTACATGTAAATATTTGTTCTTCTCCCTGTTTCTTACATAAATTCTTTAATATTAATTATTAGTTCAAGCATAACTATAAATATACATATACATGTATTACCTGGAACTCTTTACCAAGTCACCTAAAAATTAACATGTCCAGGCAACAGTTCAAAAATGAACTAAGAAATTATATTTTAAATTCTACACACCAACCTTAATTTATACTCTTTGGCGTTTTTACAACATTTCTGGTTTTTGCTTTATTTCTTCTCGTGTGTGTGTATGCGTATGTATGTATGTGCGTGCGTGTGTGTGTGTGTATGAGTGTGCGTGAATGCGTGCTGTGTTTATTTTTGACTTAATTTTCTTCGTTGCGTCCATTTATGAATTTGAATTAATCTAAAATTGAATGTACGGGCCATGAACACGACTAGTTCTGCTGAACTATTTTCATGGTCCCCATTAGATAACACATGTATATTTCCTTTTGTCCAATTTGTTTGAAAGTGTAATGTATTATTTATTTATTTATTTATTGTTTTGTTTTTTTTGTTATCTGATGAAATAAATTTCAATTCAATTCAAAAAACCTAGCTACCACACTAGTTACAGAACATGTCAAATTGAACTTGAAGGTTTCGTAATGACCGATAATCTTCATAGATAGTTTATAAAAGAAGTTATTAGTTAATCTAAAATGTTCCCTACTCATCACTATGAACTTGTCAGAAGCACAGTCGCTTGTAAACTGTTATTCCTTTCCTAAATGGTGTTATTCTTGTCTATGACGGTCCTAATACAGAACAATGACATTATTATAGGGATTGGCGATATTCTTATAAAATTGGTAGCGATGTCATAAATACAACACAAGTTGGGAAACCAAGCTTGGCCAAGCCATTACCAAAACGGTGACATCCGATTTTCATCGATCCAAAAGTATTGCCAAAACACCAAATGTAACCAAAACATAACCACCCATGCCACACTTGCATATCACTGGACCAACCTGATCACTAATGTGCAACAACATCGATCTAAAATACGTTTACGATCGCGTTTCCGAAACAATACCCTCATAGTTGAAAAATACCGCGGAATCAGGTTGACCTGTCATGTTAATGAGGTGGTGCAACGTCACTACGTTAATATAGCATGATATATTCATTCATGATGAAGAGAACTATGGCTAAACATGTCTTACAGTGCGGTTTTTTTGACGTGGGAGCGTGATATGGTAACTGTACTGTAATCAATAATGTGTCATCCACTATGTACCCGTGTTTGGCATGATGCAGTATTTTTCCAGACACAACAATGGCAACAAAAATGTGACATTTCTAAGTTTATACGTTGATTACAACATGACAGGACATACATTATCATATGCATCAAATTGAAAGCAATCAGACTACGCATTTTTTTTATTCATTACACATATACTCTTAATAAGCTACATTTCCAAACATTTGCAATGTCCCATATTTGTTCAATAACCACCATCTCCAATCCACCACAACAAAACACAAGAAAGACTACAAAAATAAGACATCTTTGATAGCAAGAGAGGGAGTGCCCCCTTCTCTTCAGTATCGACCTGAGAGGATGTCAGTAGAAGCTCCAGGGGTATTTTCCCTGAGGTTTCAGAGGTAATTTAATGAAGTATTATGTAAAGAAAATCAGTTTCTTTAATTTTCTATATACCTTTTTTGAAAGCTGTATTTTTTTCCATGTAGCCTCCCAAAAGATGGTGTTTGTGAATGCAGCATTACCAATAAAGATAAATATGTTTATTGTGTTAATGTATTATTATTATTTATTTATAAACGGCAATGCATCCATTAAATGGCTTTTCATGCAAATGCAAGATAAACAAATACAATACAGATTTAAAATACAAATATACATAACAGACACAAATTTAAGCACTGTACAATAATGACCATCTTGAGGAAAGAGTACAAAGGGCATTAAATTTACGAACTATTTGCAGCGATGGATGCCCTGTATCTGAAGGAACGAGAGTGGGCTTTCGGAATGTGGAATTTGGTCCTTGTATTGTATTGATGAAACGTATCATTGGTTGAAATAAGTTCAGAAAGGTACGATGGTACTTTGTTAATAATACATTTTTTGACAAGTTTATTGAAGTTGTGGTTATGTCGCTCTTGAATGGTTGGCCAATCAAGTCTAAGTCTGGCGGTAGTGACATGTTCAGACTTCTTTAGCCCACATTGGATGCGGACAGCGAAATTGATTATACGTTGCAAGCTGCATTTTAATGTGATACTACAGTTTGAATAAACAGTGTCACAGTAGTCCAGGAGTGAGAAAACTGTAGCTGTGATGATATTCTTGCGAATTTTTTCAGGAATACAACGTCTTGCTCTAGCCAGGGTAATAAGTCGATAACCACAAGCTCGACGGAGGTAGGCTATATGGTTTGACCATTTGAGTTCAGGGTCAAGTCTAAGACCCAAACAAGTCGCACTGGTGGTTGCCTGAATAACATGATCGCGAGTAGAGAGGGTTTTAATGTGATCTGGTATTTTCTGCAATTGTTGACGAGTGCCAAGTAACATGAATTGGTATTTAGAAATGTTGGGTTTGAGAGAGTTGGAGTGAAACCATGTTGTGAGATTGTTGATTTCATCGATCAACTCATCGTGTAAGGCATCTAAGTTGGAGATAGGAGCTGCTTTTAAGATGTTGATATCGTCAGCATAGCCGTACATTGGTGTATTAGATTGGAGCCAGAGTGGAAGGTCGTTGATATAGAGGGAGAATAGAAGTGGGCCGCAGACGCTTCCTTGAGGTACCCCGGTTTTAACAGGAATGTGATTTGAAGTGTAAGAATCAAGTTTAACACATTGAGTGCGATCAGTCAGGTAGTTTTTAAACCATGATATGGTAGTGGGGTGGATGTTATAGCGTTGAAGTTTTTGAAGAAGAATAGCATGATTCACAGAGTCAAATGCTTTTGATAAATCCAGCATTAGAAGACACGAGATTTTCTTACATGTTGACAAGAATGTCATCAGTTACACGTTGCAACAGGGTTGCTGTAGAATGTTTTGGTCGAAAACCTGAGAAGGTTGAGTGAAGAACATTATTTCTTTCGAAAAAGGAGCTAAGTTGCTTGCAGACTAGACGTTCCATGACTTTTGATAAGGTGGGCAGTAATGAGATGGGACGATAGTTACAAATGTCTTGTTTGTCTTTCTTACCCTTCTTGAAGATGGGGACAATTGTAGCCTTTTTCCACTGTGTGGGCATAATGCCTTGGGTTATGGACATATTGAAAATACGAGTTAATGACGGAACAATCGCTGGCATAGAAAGTTTGATCAGGCGCGAGTCAATGTCATCAGTGGAAGATGATTTATTTGATGGCAGTGAGGATAATTCCGAATTTACATCCTCTTCAGAGACAGTCGAAAGTTGGAATTGAGAGCCAGGTGTTGGTATGTGATCTATCAAGGGGTCTGTCGGTTGAAGTTCATCCTGAACAAGCACACCAACATTAGCAAAGTAGTTGTTAAAGTTATTTGCGAGAGGGATGGCATTGTCGTGGACAGGGAGAGTCTTATCTGATGGTTTAAGAAGTTCATTCACCTTCTTCCAAACTTTGTGGCTATTGTTAATATTTTCAGATAGCAGTTCTTTGTAATAACGGCATTTGGCAAACTCAATCTCCTTCTTTACAAGGTTACGAAGTTTTATATATTCGCACCAGTAAACATGAAGACGAGTGCGGTGGTGCATTTTACGAACCCAGTCGCGAAATCGCATTTTTTTCTAGTAGCAGAGATAAATTGTGTTAGAATTCATAGTGGTTACTAGTTGATGCAGCATTATAGAAACTTCTTTCATCTTTCCTTTCTTTTTCCTAACATTTTATCCATTTTTGGCAATCAATGAGCACAAACTCAAGTCAGGAAATGTGACCATGGGGGAAATTCATATGTATATATTTTCACTAGGTATATGTACAACTATGGAATGTAGAGAGTTGCGGTTGCTTGCATGAAGTGAGCTTCAAGCAAGGACAATTTAGGTAAAGACCAATCTGATTAAAATCCGATGTGGTGAAAGTGGCTAGATGTCCTTATTTACCTCTATTCATTGTGTTGTGACTTTGTTTTGTTCGCAGTGATTGAACAAAACAAACGTCACAACACGATGAATAGAGGTAAATAAGGACATCTAGCCGCTTTCACCACATCGGATTTTAATCAGATTGACCACACACGTTTGTACAGTCACACAATGTTTCGACCAGAATTGAAGTCATCTTCTTGCTAATCAGAGGATGTATGATCATAGCAAAGATGTCAGAATTACATGTACCAAGCGAAGACAACAGTACTTGATTTGGTATAGCATGTTTACAGGAGGCATCGTCTACCCTTGCAAGTCGATGGGAAAGCCAAAGTCAATTATTTACATGTCAGACAAACAGTTGAGTTTTAAATAATGATAAATCGATCACATGTCGAGTATTTTTTTTCAACTCTCCCAACTTTTGAGCGTAAATTTACATGAACTATTTTTCGAGGGATGACTTCATTTTGTAAAAGTAGTGCTACTTGTGCACCTGTTGGATAACAAAATAAATCATTCGAAGTACATGAATAGATACAATAATAAAACCATTTCAATACTGATTTCAGTGATCAACAAATAACATGTTGTATGTAGCTTGAATTATAATAAGATGAAGTTGTTGTTGTTGTTGTTGTTGTTGTTGTTTATGAAATTGTATCTAATATTATACTTCATAATGGTATGAGCCTCTGGTATGAGCCACACTGCCCCAGTTGATCATTATCACATGCAGTGTTCTAATCAGTAAACAGAGTCGTTGGATGTTGGATCCCATGGCGTTTATACTTTGAAAAGTTACCGACACTGATTATATTGTTTGTCTTTGCTTGAAACTTGTCTCATTCTTCATTGCCACAAGCAAGCAACCTCAACGCTGTTATTTCCAGAGTATATTTCTCCTTATAGTACAAGTGACCATAGGGAGAAATTTTAATGTGTACATGTATATTGTCACTAGGTATAATATGTATATTTCCCCTTACAGTGAAAGTGACCATAGGGAGAAATTTTAATGTGTATATTGTCACTAGATATATGTATATTTCCCCTTATAGCAAAAGTGACCATAGGGAGAAATTCTTTTGACAAACCATAGGAATTATTCACAAAAGAGTATTGCAGCCTGCCAGCTGAAAATGCAAGACTATCTGCTGACTGGATCTATCTGATGTCAGCACACCATGATTTTTGTTTTCTTAATACTTTGCTGTGTACCAAAAATTATTTTAACATGACCCTTCCCCCATTCTCCATTTGTAAAAAGTAACCCTCCTCTTTGTCCTATTTTGTAAAACATGACAAATGCATATACTGAAGGTTAACCAATCTTCCCATTATATGTATACATACAAATTAAAAGATTTTGACTCTGTATTAGAAAGCAATATTTGTACATGTAAATTTACCTCCCATTATTGGCAAGATATTTTGTTCCATTTTATATAAGAGACAGGATTTATGGTTAAATGAAAACGGTCCTATCATCGAACTACAATCAGCCTTTAAGAAATAGCGAAGAGCAATAGATAATATATTTATTCTTAATACTATTATTACAGATTATTTAGCTAAACCCAAAGGAAGAATGTTTTGTGCGTAAGTCGATTTTGAAAAAGCCTTTGATAGGGTACAACACTATCTACTCTTCTATAAGTTATTCAAATCTGGTATGAAGGGAAATTACTTTCGTACTTTAATGTCAATGTATAGCAATGTTCAAGCTTGTGTTCGAACACCTCATGGTTTGACTAACTTCTTTCATTGTAATTGTGGCTTAAACAGGGGTCTGTTATATCCCCACTTTTATTTTGCTTTTTTGTAAATGACATCGAAAGAGAACTACAAACCGAAAAATCTGCCGGAGTCTATATTGCTGGCCTAAATTTGTGGCTATTACTATTTGTAGACGATCTGGTCTTAATGAGTGATACCGTCGTTGGGCTGCAAAGATTATTAAATAAATTGTCCATGTATTGTAAACGTTGGCTCCTAAATGTAAATCATGCCAAAACTAAAATTATTGTATTTAACAAGGTGGGATAATTAAGAAAACTGAGAAATGGTTCTTAGATGGGCACAAACTTGACGTTGTCCCTTTTTATAAATACCTCGGAATCATTATGTCGAGTAGCGGCAAATGGTATTTAGCTCAGAAAACCCTTGCACTTCAAGCCAGCAAAGCTATGTTTACTGTTCAAAACCAACTGGCTAAACTTGGAGACATACCAGTCAATGCCGCGCTTAAAGTTTTTGATGGAAAAATATCACAGATACTCAACTATGCAGCAGAGATTTGGGGTTTTCATAAAGAAACTGACATTGAACGTGTCCATAGTAAATTTCTACGTTACATATTGGGTTTAAATCGACATACGCCAAACTGTGCTTCCCTTCCTGAAACCGGCCGTTTACAATTAATTGTTACCAGACAAATCAAAATAATCAAGTATTGGTTTAAGTTGTTAAATTTGAAACCAGACCGCATCCTGTCTCTATGCTATAAGTATCAGTACGGAACGGCTGAAAATGATGTAAATTGTTGGGCCCTTGACGTCAAACACTTGTTATGTTGTTTTGGTTTTAGTGAAGTATGGCAGACACAGGGTGTTGGAAATGAAAATAGTTTTATCAATATATTCAAGGACAGGTGCAAGGATATCAATAGTCAACTAATACACAGTGAAACGTTAGAAACCTCTAAACTAGACATGTATTGTAATTTCAAATCTTTATTGACCTATCATATGAGATTTACCTAGACGTAGTGGACAAAAAAGTGTTCCGCTATGCACTCTGTCGCCTTCGTACGTCATCTCATCAGCTACAAATTGAAAACTGTAGATGGGAAAGAACAAAACCCCCTAGAAGTGATCGAGTGTGTCCTTTCTGTCAAAATGGAACAATTGAAGATGAATATCATTTTTGTCTGGTCTGTCCTACATATGATGACATACGAAGGAAGTACATTCCAGATTATTTCTTCGACCCACCTGCTCTACAAAATGTATTTAAGTTCTTAATACTATTATCAACAAAACATGAACATTTAATTAGACAACTCTCATGTTATGTTCACTTTGCTTTTCAGAAAAGAGCTGAAATGATTGAAAAATCTGGATGACGGTAAACAACTGTACAACTTTTGGTTTATAAAGTTTTGTACATAAAGGCCGGTGGCCTAATATTATACGAATAAAACATTTATTCATTCATACAAATTAAAGGATTATGACTCTGTATTAGAAAGCAATATTTGTACATGTAAAGTGACAAACAGTGAAAGACTAGCTAGTTACCTTTCTCTTATAACCACACACAATCTAGTTAGTATCTAAAACATGCTTTCCATGTTGTGCATACTCTGCCTGATCTGGTCACTTGTAAAAGTTCCTGATATCATTGTCATCATCATCATCATCATCATCATCGTCATCACCTTCACCTTCAGTATTGCCATTATCAGTGTCACTCATCTGACTCACTGGTACTACTTAATTAAGTCAGTACAAGTCTCACTGTCCGTGTTCTCTATTACATTCAAAACTAAATCACCACCACCACCACCACCACCACCACCACCATCATCAGCATCTACATCAGTATATGGTACGTCTCAATACTTCTTTTGCTGGCACTCATTAGAAGTTGATGTTTGTGTTGGAGATGGCATGGAGGTACCTTGTTAATATTGGCTTAACGCTCTGTGCATACTATTCCTTTTA
The DNA here is from genome assembly GCF_964340395.1 of Glandiceps talaboti. Taxonomy (NCBI): domain Eukaryota; kingdom Metazoa; phylum Hemichordata; class Enteropneusta; family Spengelidae; genus Glandiceps; species Glandiceps talaboti. Next base: position 367,687 of record NW_027554288.1, read on the forward strand.
CCTCCATGGAGTTGGCAATCCAGTTATACCTTTGTTGTTGTTGTTATTTAATATTAACACGTGTTCTTCTGATGGCGAGCCCTGTGACCTGGCAAACTTATGCTGTTCACGAAGAATTCTGTCCAACTCTTCCTTCGAGTCTATTGTCTCACAGATACTATCAACTTTGTCATAACCAAGATATATCGGGACATCCATAACTTTATCTAAATTGTGCATTCGACGTTCGACATGTCGCGACACCATGTCTGATAGCAGGAGGGACGAAAAGCTTCAAAAGTTCAAGCGTCACTCGACTCTGAACTCCAGTATGGCACAAACAAATCACCAACAAACTAACAGAGTCAACAACAAAGGTCACTCTGCGAGCGATATTCTTATAAAATCGGTAGCGATGTCATTTCCACAGTCACACACACAACACAGTGTGTGACTGTGGAAATGACATCGCTACCGATTTTATAAGAATATCGCCAATCCCTATAATAACATCATTGTTCTGTATTAGGACCGTCATAGACAAGAATAAAACCATTTAGGAAAGGAATAACAGTTTACAAGCGATTGTGTGTGACTGTGGAAATGACATCGCTACCGATTTTATAAGAATATCGCCAATCCCTATAATAACGTCATTGTTCTGTATTAGGACCGTCATAGACAAGAATAAAACCATTTAGGAAAGGAATAACAGTTTACAAGCGACTGTGGTTTTAGGGTATATTGTATATTGTTTTCGACAGAAAAGGGGCGCGCTTGTACTTGTGTATCAGTTTTACTATTGTATTGGCTACAAATTAAATAATTCAGGGTTGAGGCGAGTGGAGTTTGAGAAATGTCTATCTGTAAAATAACTAAAATAACACGGATTGTATACAATCCATGTTATTTTACAGATAGACATTTCTCAAACTATCTCGCTTGTCACCCGTTTATAGCGGATGACACGTGTCAGAGACGTTAGAATCTGGCATCGAACCATTCTGAATACTAAAATGGGGGGGGGGGGCGGTGAACGAACTTACGCATATCGTAAGTACAGTACTAGCAGTAGTAGTACGAAACCGTCTAGAAACGGGACAACTACCGATTACCATATTTAACGATTTCGATATTACCGTATCACTTTCTTCTAACGATGTCTTTAGACCTTAAAAAGTACAAAGATCCCCCCCCCCACATTTTGGAGAAAACTGATACTCAATCAATGAATTGTACGGTGTACGCCGGCGTACAGTTTGACGTTGTACTGAACGATAACAGCTGATAACAATTTGACGATTACCTATTGCGCTGACATTGATCATACCTAGTATTCAACCGAAATAGCTATAAACATCATTTGATTCAAAAATTAAACTAGAATTTTGAGGGAATGCTATTGATTTTCGAACAAATGCAAAATTCAACACCAAAATTTATTTACGGACGATACGATGGCGGCCAATGTACAACATATTATAATGTTGTTCAGGCCCCGGGGTCCAGACGATCGGGATTTCTTTTTCAATCGTTCTCAAATCGAACAAGACTTTATTTCTGAGTGAAAAGTATTTTCGACTTACAGCTCATAAACAAATCCAGTGAAAAAATGTAACAAACTTTATACTTTCAACAATTTTGTAAGTATACCGCGCAACTTAATTTTAAAACTTCGGACACCCGGCCCACCTGCCCCTTGCACTGTGCCCGCCATGTTGGATACGATACGAAACTCAGGTTTTAGACGCATCATAAATATATGTGACCGAAATAAAAGATAAATTGTTTTAATCAAGATTAAATTATATTCATTGCGCTTTGAAGGAAAAAATGTCCAAGATGCAAGGCTTCAAAACAAAGATATGCTTTATACTGTACAACTACTAGTACAAGGGGGCATCCAGTTTACAAGTTTCATTTTGAAGCGACGGACATTTTCTCAATCGATCTAGAATTAAATAACTTCATTTCTGCCAGAATATTTTCGTCACACAGCCAAACCATATACTTTTGTTTTGATAGTATTGGGGTTTGTATTTCAAAAAGAGGTTACGAAATATTGGCTTTGAAACAGTAAAATACTACATTACGAAGAATGAGGCAGTGGTGTTCAACAATGTCCGACCGACTGCAGACATGATTTGACTTCTGACTGAATAATCTTTTTAGCTTAGAACTATCATAATAAACTATCAAATTTCTCCAAAAAGGGGAATTATACTTACAATTTTGGAATGATACTTACTGAAAAAGTTCTTCACTCAATCACTGTGGTCAGCCGAGCTCTGCACTCCACCACGGACTGAATCTGACGCGACAACTGTAAGTCACGTGACAATTTACGTTCGATGTAGCAAACAGAAGTTTTCAGCGCATTGTCAAATATATAACTTCCGAGGAGCAATTTTAGAAGGGCCCAATCACTATATATTTTGGTTTTTGGGCGTAAAAATTAACAATAATCCTCGAGACTTGGCGAATATGTCCGTTTGAGTCTCGGTAACATGTATGTGGAGAGATAATACAGATATTATATGAAAATTAAGATTTAAATTTTAAAAAACCTCACTTCCCCCCATGGTTGACTTTTTATGCATCGAACATATAAACTGTCGATTTTGGAGTCCCTGATATCACCAATTTAAATCAGTTCCTGTGGTTGAAACCTGATATATGAGATTGTATTATCATTCCCTGTTGTGTCAATCTTTAACACTTCAAGAGGCACATCGAAAAGTATTGAATCATAATCTCAAAACGTTAAGGGGAAACAAAATTTTCTCCCTAAAGATGATTTCCCCCTATGGTAGATTTTTTCCGCATGTATATTCCCCCTAATCCTCAGATAGGTACATATATATATATATATATATATATATTAAATACATATATATATATATATATATATATATATATATATATATATATATATATATATATATATATATATATATATATATAGTAAATACATTTGGCACCTAAAAGACAACAACATTAATTACGACGTACACTGGTCAGTTCTCAAGCAGGCTTCCTCATACTCTAACGTTACCAAACGATGTCAACTATGCCTCTGGGAAAAATATTTTATTATAACTGCCGACAAATCAACGAACTTGAACAGCAGAACTGAATTAATCAGTAAATGCCGGCACGCTAACAAGTTCTTACTTAATAATACGTAACCTTTGTTGTCAATCTTTTTGTGTACACACAGCCGTCAGTGAATACACATAAGTTATGTACTTAAAGCAGGATGTATAACTAACCAATACTATTAAACCACACTATTACACCTGACGATCCTTCGGGTGAAACGGTCCGTAGTGTAATTCCACTATGTAATATCAGACTCGTCTTCTTTCATTTGTATGTATGTATGATAGCTCTCCAAGGTGATTGAGCACTCTACTTGGCGAAAGAAGAATGAAATTATATGTATTTTATATATATATATATATATATATATATATATATATATATATATATATATATATATATATATATATATATATATATAATATAATATAAAAAGTTGACATGATAAAAATTGACACAGCACTAATTTAATTTCCAAGAACGGTCAGGTTCTCAGTTCAGTGAAAAAAAAATGACGCCCGTAGTGTGAAATGTAATGGCAATTTCTGGAATGTCATTTTTTTAGGAAGTATTTTTATCGTTTATATCAATAATGGTCAAAGCTACAGATAGGAAAATGGTCAAGTCATAGTCATATTAATTGTTGAAGTCATTGAAAGGTTAAGAGAGAGAACAGGGCGCTTTCTACTTGAATGCTATAAATAAAATGAGATATACAACAGTAACTATTTGAAGTCGTTTATGAAAATTCGCCACAAATGCCAAGTCTATTTTCTATTATCGAACTAAACTCTGAGTGGGTCATTCACAGATTTGATGTATATTAGCACATGTCTGACTTTGTCTGTAACCAAGTCGTGGTATCCCCAGATGCACCATGTTCTATAACCAAGTCGTGGTATTCCCAGGTACACCATGTTCTATAACCAAGTCGTGGTATCCCCAGGTACACCATATTTTATAACCAAGTCGTGGTATCCCCAGGTACACCATGTTGTATAACCAAGTCGTGGTATCCTCAGGTACACCATGTTCTATAACCAAGTCGTGGTATCCCCAGGTACACCATGTTCTATAACCAAGTCGTGGTATCCCCAGGTACACCATGTTCTATAACCAAGTCGTGGTATCCCCAGGTACACCATGTTCTATAACCAAGTCGTGGTATCCCCAGGTACCCCATGTTTTATAACCTAGTCGTGGTATCCCCAGGTACACCATGTTCTATAACCAAGTCGTGGTATCCCCAGGTACACCATGTTGTATAACCAAGTCGTGGTATCCCCAGGTACACCATGTTTTATAACCAAGTCGTGGTATCCCCAGGTACACCATGTTGTATAACCAAGTCGTGGTATCCCCAGGTACACCATGTTTTATAACAAAGTCGTGGTATCCCCAGGTACACCATGTTTTATAACCAAGTCGTGGTATCCCCAGGTACACCATGTTCTATAACCAAGTCGTGGTATCCCCAGGTACACCATGTTCTATAACCAAGTCGTGGTATCTCCAGGTACACCATGTTCTATAACCAAGTCGTGGTATCCCCAGGTACACCATGTTCTATAACCAAGTCGTGGTATCTCCAGGTACACCATGTTCTATAACCAAGTCGTGGTATCCCCAGGTACACCATGTTCTATAACCAAGTCGTGGTATCCCCAGGTACACCATGTTTTATAACCAAGTCGTGTTATCCCCAGATGCACCATGTTCTCGCGCAATGTCGAATCTATCAAGAAATACTCCGAGTTATTGTATTTGTCCTTTTCTGTAAACATCATGAGAGCAGCAAAGCTACACTAAATTTAACATTTCCATAGCTTGATTGTTATTGGTAATTCAGTGTGCTTTCAAGTGTTTAAATGACATATCACAGCCGAAGCTTAATCTTTGGCACGTGGTTAGCAACGGTTGCTGGGGGGTCTCGTGAGATTTCGCCACTGCCGGAATATCCCTTGTCAATATTGTGTAAATTCTCAGTCACATGAAAATGACCAGAATTACGCCAACTGTTAAGTTTTTGTGGAGGCAGATTGACTCAACTACTGTGGTCGAAAGGTCGCCCTGGCAACCACTGTCTTCTGTACAAGAACGCAGCGCCAGCGGATGTTTACTATAAAAAGCTGAAAATGTCATTGAAGTAAACATGCATATAGCCATTATAGGGGACTCCCCTTCTAAGTCCCTGGTTTATGAATAATAATGAGGTTGTACACAAAATGGCTGTATGAGGGCAGTAATCCCTTCAGATCACTATGGTGACCTCACAGCAGACGTTGCATGTGTTTACCATTGAATTTAATGGAGAACATGAAAAACGTCGGAAGAATACTTCCTGAGAAGACAGGATATTTTGATCTTTTTAATAGCAATGCATATAATTAATGTACATAATTAGTGAAAATATTGGGAGAAGAGGAATTAATTACTTTTTCAACGTTTTCGCTTGCCATGTTAAACCTATGGGGAAATTAGCTTCAAGTAATCAACTTTTGTATTAACGTATTTTGTGTAGTTTTCTTGACTTAAAAGTAATAAATAAGTGTATGCGACGAAATAAATTACAAACAATTGAGAGATTTTTGCTACCATTTTAAGTGAGATTTTCAAATATTCGCTTTTATTTTAGAGTGAAAATATCGTTTATTTTGACAGCCAAGAAGTCCTAAGAGCGCGAATATCGTTTATTTAGACAGACAAGAAGTCCTTAGAGTGCGAATATCGTTTATTTTGACAGCCAAGAAGTCCTTAGAGCGCCAATATCGTTTATTTTGACAGCCAAGAAGTCCTTAGAGCGCGACTATCATTTATTTTGACAGCCAAGAAGTCCTAAGAGCGCGAATATCGTTTATTTAGACAGACAAGAAGTCCTTAGAGTGCGAATATCGTTTATTTTGACAGCCAAGAAGTCCTTAGAGCGCCAATATCGTTTATTTTGACAGCCAAGAAGTCCTTAGAGCGCGACTATCATTTATTTTGACAGCCAAGAAGTCCTTAGAGTGCGAATATCGTTTATTTTGACAGCCAAGAAGTCCTTAGAGTGCGAATATCGTTTATTTTGACAGCCAAGAAGTCCCAAGAGCGCGAATACCGTTTATTTTGACAGCCAAGAAGTCCTTAGAGTGCGAATATCGTTTATTTTGACAGCCAAGAAGTCCTTAGAGCGCGACTATCATTTATTTTGACAACCAAGAAGTCCTTAGAACGCAAATATCGTTTATTTTTCTGGGTTCTCGTCATTATATTTTGACGATATTTTCAGGGATTATGTCACACCTAGGGGGTGCGTATTTTCTTTATAAAGGAACACATCCTATGATAGACTGTAAGATATGTTGTGACGTTTCACCATCACCGGCCTCCTCTCACACAACTGTACTACTATACTCTGCAATAGTTTGTCAGAAACTTCTCAAGATTTTGGCCCCACCCTACACTAGTGATTAGAAAATCATGCAGAGGTCAATATGTAGATCTTTATCACACTGGTCAGCAAGCCTCATGACTGAGAAATTTTGGATAATAGTAGCGATATTTCTGTAACAATCGATGATACCGTGACTGCCACATATCCCAAACTATATTCAGTGTCAATAACCAATGAAATTGTCGTGAGTCTTGCACTGGGACCCGGAAATACGTACGTACGCATATACACGCATCATGTTTTCAGTTGAGTTGGAGAATTTGAAGCAGACAATATTTTGTTGGATAAAATCAGAGTACAAACAATAATATATAGTATGGAGTCAATGATCATATCAACCTGTACTCAAATGTATGTGTACACTTACTTTGGAGATTTTGTGATAAAAGACTGAACCAAATTGCATAGATGGAATTCTCAAGAACTGCTGGTATTTTAGGTATTTACAATTTATTCTGGCGATGTTAGAGTTTTACAATTGCTTAAGTTTGATACAGATAATTTCAAAAATCATGAAACTTTGTTACAACAGACATCACCAACTAGTACATTCCAACAGCAATGGTGTTTTTCCTAAATTTGAATTTTTTAAAAGCGTCCCCCATCTGTAATCATGTACAAAGTATAGTGCATACTTATCCGAATATCCATGGCCATCAGCCATGCCAGTGATAGACTCACGCCATGACTTACAATGCTGAATCTCCAAAATGGCCGACTCATAACAACAACAACAACAACAACAACAACAACAACAACAACAACAATAACAACAACGACACAATATGACCTTGAGGTCATACTCTAGAATATTAGGTGGAAAGTGTAATTTCATCAGATTAAATGGTCGTAGAGGGCGATAGTAGCTTGACAGCTTACATGCATACAAAGGAATGATCGAAAACAGAACTTTGAAGTGGCTTAAACAGCGCCGGATATATCCAGCAGATAAGAAATAATAATAATAATGTTAATAATGTTGGGTTCTTATGTAGCGCTTTCCCACGCCATTCTCAAATGCTTTACAATTATTTTTGGGGGTAGGGTTAGGGTTAGGGTAGGGGACAGGTTTAGGGATAGGGTTAGAGTTAGGGTAGGGGACAGGTTTGGGGATAGGGTTAGAGTTAGGGTAGGGGACAGGTTTGGGGATAGGGTTAGAGTTAGGGTAGGGGACAGGTTTGGGGATAGGGTTAGGGTTAGTTTAGGGTTAGGGTTAGGGGTAAGGGTTGGAGGTTAGGTTAAGGGTTAGGGTTAGGGTTAGGGTTGAGGTTGGGGTTAGGGTATGGTTAGGATTAGGGTAAGTGGTAGGGTTAGGGGGCAGGGGTGTATGGCTAAGTACATGTACGTATACTCGATCAATAGTGTACTTGTATTTGGTTTTGAGTCTTTACATTTGGTCAATTGTGTATGTCTATTTGGTCAATTGTGTTTTGTATTCAGTCAATTGTGTACTCAATTGGTAAATGTTGTACGTGTAATTGGTCAATATTATACTGCTCACCGGTCATTTGGGTACATGCTATGGCATTGTTTGACACGTATTTGGTCAATTGTGTACATGATTTTATAATATTTAGGTTCAGAGGTCAGAGGTAAACTATAGATGGCAAATACCTTTGCATAGGTATATGTCATGGAAACAATGCAAATGTCAAAGGTCAAATCAAGGTCATGACCCTATAGGGCACTTATGGTAGTGTATTATGACATCACTTGAGGTCAGGTCAGGTATGTCAAAGTTCACATTGGTGAAGTATATATGTCTAAGATTTGACCCAAAATTTTAATCTAATATGGCCATTTTGAGTCATGTAGGGGTCATGAGGTCAAAGGTATCTAACACTATTTTTTTAGAATTTTATGGAATATTTTGTGCTAGATTACTCATTTGACATATATATAAAGATATGAGAAGATTGAATAGTGGAGGATTACTAGAAATATGATTTTAGAATTTTAATGTATTTGTAGTGAGAAAACTATTATTAATTTTTAAAAGGAGGAAAATCATGAAATATCATCCATCTTTTTTTATTAAATTATTTATATTGGGTGACATGACTCACTCTAAAAGTTTAATGTTCAAGTGTTTTTAAGAAATATGATTTCTGGGGTTAAAATTGGAAAAAATAGTGTTTGCATGCATTCCTATGGGGATGTCAAAGGTCAACATTTATGTACCTTCATAATTAACTATAGTTGTCAGAATCTTATCCAATTTTTTGTGTTTGGTTACTCATATAACATATATCTAAAGGTATGAGAAGTTGCAAGAATGTAGGACTACCAGAATTATGATTTTAGAATTTAGCTGCAAAATTTAAATGTTTAACATGTATTTTTACATAGGAAACTATGAATAATTTTTAAAATGAGGAAAATCATAAAATATCATGCACTTTTTTATATTTTATTACTTATATGGGGTGACATGACTCACTCTAAATGTTTAATGTTCAAATGTTTTTAGGAAATATGTTTTCTGGGGATTAAAATTGGAAAAATTACATAAACATTGCTGTCGATGGGAACCTATTAATGCTCACCTATACAATGTATTTACTTTTTAATTAGATGGATATAATTCAAGTGAAGGTGATATTCCAATAGAGCACATAATGTTGTACTTAGATATCTTTTATGTTCAAGTACTCTACAGGTTTTTTTTAGGAATTTATTTCATTATTTGTATTTGACGCATTTACCCCTATGTTTAACACATGATTATGGGGGTAGGGGTAACACATCACACAGTATTAAGCTTCCCAATTGAGAACCCCTGGGACTAGAGTAAAACTTTGACCTGTTTCAGATACCTCTAATCATCCTCTATCCCACAATGAACTGCATTTGGTGATTGGATCAAATAAGACGATACAGGAAGCAAAAAGCAAATGTATACCAGTGAAAAAACCCAAATCATGAATTTCACGGTGACTATCACAACCATTCCCTTTTTCACTACCAATTTTGAATACTTAGGACTACAACCAAAGTAACTATCGCTTGTACTGATAGCTTGACATGTCTACAAATTAAAATGGACGACCAGGGGTCAAAGGTCTTACAGTTCCAGTACGAACTACAAAATTATTATCTGAAGTCATGAGTATGTACCACCAGACGTAATGGTGGTACAACCAAGTTACAACTAATTTTAAATACCTTGACCTGTCCACTATCTACAACTAAAGTTGTAGGGTCATAGGTCAAATATTAACAAAATGGCGACTGTCCAAAGAAAGCATACATTCACTCATATAGGTGGTTTTTAGTGAACAATTCCCTTATTTTGGGCGGATCCCATCTCACAACCCCTGAAGCTAGGACCAAAGTGAAATTTTTTTGGAAACCTTGACATGTCTACTATTACCAATGAACGCCATTTAGTGAAATTCCAATTCTTATAGAAATGGGATTTTTTTAAAATAAGCATGTTTTTACCCTATGGCAATATTCGTACTTGTAGAATTTTGGGTTTGCAAAATATACCCTAACTTTAGCAGGGCACTCATGGTAGTGTATCATGACATAATTTGAGATCAGGTCAGGTATTTCAAAGTTCACGACCACATATTTCCTATCACACTACACGTATAGTAGGTGACAGTATAGGCCAAAGATTTGACCCCAAAATGTTAACTAATATTGCCATGTTGGGTCATGTGAGGGTCATGAAGTCAAAGTTCATTAAGTGATAGGCCAAAGGTACCAATTTGGTTTCAAAGGTCAGAGGTCAAAATTGGATGGCACATATCTTTGCATAGGTATATGCCATTGACACAACGCAAAGGTCAAAGGTCACATCAAGGTCATGAACCTGTAACCTGAAACTCATAGTAGTGTATTTTAACATCACTCGCGGTCAGGTCAGGTATGTCAAAGTTCATGGCCACATTGGTGAATTATATATGCCTAAAATTTGACCCCAAAATGTTAACTATATGGCCATGTTGGGTCATGTAAGAGTCTTGAGGTCAAAGTTCATTAAGTGCTGGGTCACAGGTACCAATTTGGGTTCAGAGGTCATAGTTAGATGGTACATACATATGCATAGGTATATGCCATTGACACAACACAAAGGTCAAATCAAGGTCATGACCCTATAGGGCACTCATGGTAGTGTATCAAGACATCATTTGAGGTCAGGTCAGGTATGTCAAAGTTCATGACCACATATGTCCTATCACACTACACATATTGTAGATGACAGTACAGGCCAAAGATCTGACCTCAAAATGTTAATTAATGTGGCCATGTTGGGTCATGTAGGGGTCATGAGGTCAAAGGTCATTAAGTGCTGGGTCAAATGTATCTAACCCTAACCCTAACCCTAACATAAGTTCAATTGAGTGATGCCAATTTGCTATGTAAAGTTGTAAAATTGACTATTACATGGTTTTCTATGGGGGTCAAAGGTCATCCATGTATGCATTTTTTTGGAATTTTATGTAATTTTTTGTATTGGGTTACTCATATAATATATATCTAAATGTAAGAGAAGTTGCAAGAATGTAGGACTACCAGAATTATGATTTTAGAATTTAGCTGCAAAATTTCAATGTTTAACATGTATTTTTACATAGGAAACTATGAATAATTTTTAAAATGAGGAAAATCATAAAATATCATGCACTTTCTTATATTTTATTACTTATATGGGGTGACATGACTCACTCTAAAAGTTTAATGTTCAAATGTTTTTAGGAAATATGTTTTCTGGGGATTAAAATTGGAAAAATTACATATACATTGCTGTCTATGGGAACCTATTAATGCTCACCTATACAATGTATTTATTTTTTAATTAGATGGATATAATTCAAGTGAAGGTGATATTCTAATAGAGCACATAATGTTGTACTTAGATATCTTGTTCTTTTATTTTCAAGTACTCTACAGTTTTTTTAGGAATTTATTTAATTATTTGTATTTAACGCATTTACCCCTATGCTTAACACATGATTATGGGGGTAGGGGTAAAACATCACACAGTATTAAGCTTCCCAATTGAGAACCCCTGAGACTAGAGTAAAACTTTGACCTGTTTCAGATACCTCTAATCCTCCTCTATCCCACAATGCATTTGGTGATTGGATCAAAGAAGACGATACAGGAAGCAAAAAGCAAATGTATACCAGTGAAAAAAACCCAAATCATGAATTTCACAGTGACTATCACAACCATTCCCTTTTTCACTACCAATTTTGAATACTTGGGACTACAACCAAAGTAACTATCGCTTGTACTGATAGCTTGACATGTCTACAAATTAAAATGGACGACCAGAGGTAAAAGGTCATATGCTTCCAGTACGAACTACATAATTATTATCTGAAGTCATGAGTATGTACCACCAGACGTAATGGTGGTACAACCAAGTTACAACTAATTTTAGATATCTTGACCTGTCCACTATCTACAACTAAAGTTGTAGGGTTATAGGTCAAATATTAACAAAATGGCGACTGTCCAAAGAAAGCATACATTCACTCATATAGGTGGTTTTTAGTGAACAATTCCCTTATTTTGGGCGGATCCCATCTCACAACCCCTGAAGCTAGTACCAAAGTGAAATTGTTTTTGCAAACCTTGACGTGTCTACTATTACCAATAAACGCCATTTAGTGAAATTCCAATTCTTAAAGAAATGGGATTTTTTAAAAATAAGCATGTTTTTACCCTATGGCAATATTCGTACTTGTAGAATTTTGGGTTTGCAAAATATACCCTAACTTTAGCAGGGCACTCATGGTAGTGTATCATGACATAATTTGAGATCAGGTCAGGTATGTCAAAGTTCATGACCACATATGTCCTATCACACTACATGTATAGTAGATGACAGTATAGGCCAAAGATTTGACCCCAAAATGTTAACTAATATTGCCATGTTGGGTCATGTGAGGGTCATGAAGTCAAAGTTCATTAAGTGATAGGCCAAAGGTACCAATTTGGTTTCAAGGTCAAAGGTCAAAATTGGATGGCACATATCTTTGCATAGGTATATGCCATTGACACAACACAAAGGTCAAAGGTCACATCAAGGTCATGAACCTGCAACCTGAAACTCATGGTAGTGTATTTTAACATCACTCGCGGTCTGGTCAGGTATGTCAAAGTTGATGGCCACATTGGTGAATTATATATGCCTAAGATTTGACCCCAAAATGTTAACTATATGGCCATGTTGGGTCATGTAGGGATCTTGAGGTCAAAGTTCATTAAATGCTGGGTCACAGGTACCAATTTGGGTTCAGAGGTCATAGTTAGATGGTACATACATATGCTTAGGTATATGCCATTGACACAACACAAAGGTCAAATCAAGGTCATGACCCTATAGGGCACTCATGGTAGAGTATCAAGACATCATTTGAGGTCAGGTCAGGTATGTCAAAGTTCATGACCACATATGTCCTATCACACTACACATATTGTAGATGACAGTACAGGCCAAAGATCTGACCTCAAAATGTTAATTAATGTGGCCATGTTGGGTCATGTAGGGGTCATGAGGTCAAAGGTCATTAAGTGCTGGGTCAAATGTATCTAACCATAACCCTAACATAAATTCAACTGAGTGATGGCAAATTTGCTATGTAAAGTTGTCAAATTGACTATTACATGGTTTTCTATGGGGTCAAAGGTCATCCATGTATGCATTTTTTTGGAATTTTATGTAATTTTTTGTGTTTGGTTACTCATATAACATCTATCTAAATGTAAGAGAAGTTGCAAGAATGTAGGTCTACCAGAATTATGATTTTAGAATTTAGCTGCAAAATTTAAATGTTTAACATGTATTTTTACATAGGAAACTATGAATAATTTTTAAAATGAGGAAAATCATAAAATATCATGCACTTTTTTATATTTTATTACTTATATGGGGTGACATGACTCACTCTAAAAGTTTAATGTTCAAATGTTTTTAGGAAATATGTTTTCTGGGGTTTAAAATTGGAAAAATTACAAATACATTGCTGGTGATGGGAACCTATTAATGCTTACCTATACAATGTATTTATTTTTTAATTAGATGGATATAATTCAATTGAAGGTGATATTCCAATAGAGCACATAATGTTGTACTTCGATATCTTGTTCTTTTATGTTCAAGTAGTCTACAGTTTTTTTTAGGAATTTATTTAATTATTTGTATTGGACGCATTTACCCCTATGCTTAACATATGATTATGGGGGTAGGAGTAACACATCACACAGTATTAAGCTTCCTAATTGAGAACCTCTGGGACTAGAGTAAAACTTTGACCTGTTTCAGATACCTCTAATCCTCCTCTATCCCACAATGAACTGCATTTGGTGATTGGATCAAATGAAATGATACAGGAAGCAAAAAGCAAATGTATACCTGTGAAAAAACCCCAAATCTTGAATTTCACAGTGACTATCACAACCATTCCCTTTTTCACTACCAATCTTGAATACTTAGGACTACAACCAAACTAACAATCGCTTGTGATAGCTTGACATGTCTTCAAATTAAAATGTACGACCAGAGGTCAAAGGTCATACGCTTCCAGTACGAACTACAAAATTATTATCTGAAGTCATGAGTATGTACCACAAGAAGTACCGGTGGTACAACCAAATTACAAGTAATTTTAGATACCTTCACGTGTCCACTATCTTCAACTAAAGTTGTAGGGTCATACGTCAAATATTAACAAAATGGCGACTGTCCAAAGAAAGCATACATTCACTCATATAGGTGGTTTTTAGTGAACAATTCCCTTATTTTGGGCGGATCCCATCTCACAACCCCTGAAGCTGGGACCAAAGTGAAATTGTTTTTGGAAACCTTGACGTGTCTACTATTACCAATAAACGCCATTTAGTGAAATTCCAATTCTTAAAGAAATGGGATTTTTTTAAATAAGCATGTTTTTACCCTATGGCAATATTCGTACTTGTAGAATTTTGGGTTTGCAAAATATACCCTAACTTTAGCAAGGCACTCATGGTAGTGTATCATGACATAATTTGAGATCAGGTCAGGTATTTCAAAGTTCACGACCACATATTTCCTATCACACTACACATATAGTAGGTGACAGTATAGGCCAAAGATTTGACCCCAAAATGTTAACTAATATTGCCATGTTGGGTCATGTGAGGGTCATGAAGTCAAAGTTCATTAAGTGATAGGCCAAAGGTACCAATTTGGTTTCAAAGGTCAAAGGTCAAAATGGGATGGCACATATCTTTGCATAGGTATATGCCATTGACACAACGCAAAGGTCAAAGGTCACATCAAGGTCATGAACCTGTAACCTGAAACTCATGGTAGTGTATTTTAACATCACTCGCGGTCAGGTCAGGTATGTCAAAGTTCATGGCCACATTGGTGAATTATATATGCCTAAGATTTGACCCCAAAATGTTAACTATATGGCCATGTTGGGTCATGTAGGGATCTTGAGGTCAAAGTTCATTAAGTACTGGGTCACAGGTACCAATTTGGGTTCAGAGGTCATAGTTAGATGGTACATACATATGCATAGGTATATGCCATTGACACAACACAAAGGTCAAATCAAGGTCATGACCCTATAGGGCACTCATGGTAGAGTATCAAGACATCATTTGAGGTCAGGTCAGGTATGTCAAAGTTCATGACCACATATGTCCTATCACACTACATATATAGTAGATGACAGTATAGGCCAAAGATTTGACCTCAAAATGTTAACTAATGTGGCCATGTTGGGTCATGTAGGGGTCATGAGGTCAAAGGTCATAAAGTGCTGGGTCAAATGTATCTAACCCTAACCCTAACATAAGTTCAACTGCATGATGGCCAATTTGCTATGTAAAGTTGTCAAATTGACTATTACATGGTTTTCTATGGGGGTCAAAGGTCATCCATGTATGCATTTTTTTGGAATTTTATGTAATTTTTTGTGTTTTGTTACTCATATAATATATATCTAAATGTAAGAGAAGTTGAAAGAATATAGGTCTACCAGAATTATGAATTTAGAATTTAGCTGGAAAATTTAAATGTTTAACATGTATTTTTACATAGGAAACTATGAATAATTTTTAAAATGAGGAAAATCATAAAATATCATGCACTTTTTTATATTTTATTACTTATATGGGGTGACATGACTCACTCTAAAAGTTTAATGTTCAAATGTTTTTAGGAAATATGTTTTCTGGGGATTAAAATTGGAAAAATTACATATATATTGCTGTCTTTGGGAACCTATTAATGCTCACCTATACAATGTATTTATTTTTTAATTAGATGGATATAATTCAAGTGAAGGTGATATTCTAATAGAGCACATAATGTTGTACCTAGATATCTTGTTCTTTTATGTTCAAGTAGTCTACAGTTTTTTTTAGGAATTTATTTAATTATTTGTATTTAACGCAATTATCCCTATGCTTAACACATGATTATGGGGGTAGGGGTAACACATCATACAGTATTAAGCTTCCTAATTGAGAACCTCTGGGACTAGAGTAAAACTTTGACCTGTTTCAGATACCTCTAATCCTCCTCTATCGCACATTGAACTGCATTTGGTGATTGGATCAATTAAGACGATACAGGAAGCAAAAAGCAAATGTATACCAGTGAAAAAAACCCAAATCATGAATTTCACGGTGACTATCACAACCATTCCCTTTTTCACTACCAATCTTGAATACTTAGGACTACAACCAAACTAACTATCGCTTGTACTGATAGCTTGACACATCTACAAATTAAAATGGACGACCAGGGGTCAAAGGTCATACAGTTCCAGTACGAACTACAAAATTATTATCTGAAGTCATGAGTATGTACCACCAGACGTAATGGTGGTACAACCAAGTTACAACTAATTTTTAGATACCTAGACCTGTCCACTATCTTCAACTAAAGTTGTAGGGTTATAGGTCAAATATTAACAAAATGGCGACTGTCCAAAGAAAGCATACATTCACTCATATAGGTGGTTTTTAGTGAACAATTCCCTTATTTTGGGCGGATCCCATCTCACAACCCCTGAAGCTAGGACCAAAGTAATATTTGTTTTGGATACCTTGACATGTCCACTATTACCAATGAACGCCATTTAGTGAATTTTCTAATCCTAAAGAAATGGGAATGTTTTAAAAGTAACCAATGTCATGAGCCTATGGCAAGATTCGTACTTGTAGAATTTTTGGGTCATGTAATATACACTAGTTTTAACAGTTTTAGAGTTTAGTAACTATACCCAGAAAGAGAGCTTAATAATTGATATTTGTGGTGAGTTTTGTTAGATTTGAAGCATTTAATGATCCTAACCCTAGCACATATATTAAGTATACAGTGACATGCATATCAAAATGGGTCCAGAAATTTTCTTTTTTATGACATACACTAGCTCTGAAGAGAGAAACCCTCAGACTACAACAAAAGTGAAACTCATTTTGGATAGATCTTGATGGCGCTATAACATATTACCAACCCATAGGTCATAGGTCAAGTATTATGGATGATGGAAGGTTCCAAACAAAAGTGCATTTTTGGACCCATTTTTACGCTTTTCGTGTTTTTGACCATCAAACCTAATGTTTGTCAGTTCGTACAAAGAAAAGTAGAGCGATTTGAAACATTTTACAATTTTTGCTAGAAGGCGTATTTATCCCTTAATACTTGCTGCAAAAATCTGCTCTCTTGAGCTATTTTTTCTTTGTTAACCCTAGCACCCCTAGCAAGGGTACCCCCAACCATGAAAAACTGTAGAAATACCACCCTAATTTCAAATTGGTGTAAAAAGACTAAATGTATATTTTTTTTCTTCAAACAACTTTTTGTAGCTTTAGAATGCCCTAATGTGTAACGTCTATGAGTTTGAACACTAAGCCTCTACATCTTCATGTACAACCTTACCCTCTCAAAAGGGGATCCAGAAATGAATTTTGAATATTTTTTTTTCATGCATAATATATGTTGTTAACCTCCTCAAGACCTTTAAAATGATACCTCATTTGTCAAAATCGAACCACGGGAAGTATCCCATAACCAACTTTTCAAATTTTGAAAACCGGAAAGAATCCAAGGCATGAGGAGGTCTAGTGTATTATGTACCCTCACTGTATTTTGGGGGATAAAAGTTTTTTTTTTTTACCTTTTTGGTGGGGGTTGGAGTTCGGACCTAGAGAGTTCAAATCCTCTTGGGTATTGTGTTCTAATGCAATGAGGGTTTCTGGGAAATGACCTTAAGAAAGGTCACTTTTTGTAATTGGTTAATGTTGTACGCCAAACAGTATTCATGGGTTAGGGCTAAAACGGTTATCCATACCTGAAAGAGCATTAATAGTTATGTATTCTTGCATAAAAAAGGACAAAAAACCAATCATCATAAATACGAGGTCATGACCATATGTCCATAGTTAGGGGCAGGGTTAGGGTTAGGGTTAGGGTTGGGGGTAGGGTTGGGGTTAGGGTTAGGGTTTGGTTTACGGTTGGGGTTGGAGTTAGGATTAGCATTGGGGTTAGGGTTGGAGGTTAGGTTTAGGGTTAGGGTTAAGGTTAGGGTTAGGGTATGTGTAACGAAGTTTGGCAAAAGGCCGTGTATAGTTGCCTTCAACTTCACTTGTTAACTCTTAGATCGAATTACCAAATTCTCAGCACAACACACTCACTAGATATACAGGCAAGCACGCAGAACTTCTTGAGAAGGAGTTGTGAACTTTATTTAGAGCCAAGACAGCTCTCACCTCAAACCAGTCACAAAACTGAAGTCACAAACTAAAAAAACCATTCTTATAGCATTCCCCATCCCATAATAACACTACTTCCATCCCATTGGCTACAAAGGATCACATGCTCTAAAATTGAATTATGATTGGTCATTATTTTTGGAAGAGTTACTAAACATAAGAAAGCTACCCTGGATACAAGGATTGTTTATCCAGGTGTAAAGGATTATCTCTTGTTGAATAGGTGTGAAAATTAATATCAAGACTTTCTTTTGATCTCAGAGTTACTTTGTTTTCACAAGTTCAATGTTCCAGGTGAAAGGATTATACTGAATTCCTTCATTAAAGGTCAAAATGATAGTCACTGAAAACGGTCATCGCCCTTTTACTAGAGGTCAAACTGATATCTCAACAATCGTCATTTCTTTTAACTCTATGACACCTCCCTATTTTCCCTAGAAAAGCTGTGCTTTTCAAAGAAAAAATGCTCACAAGCAATTCCAGTCGTAGTATGTAAAATAACATGTAGTGCTCTAGGGTAAATAACCCAAATTCTTTTGAAAGTGTTCTGAAATATCAGTCAGTGCATGTCCGTAGCAAGTACATCCTGAAACCAGAATTGTAGCTCGTTGTTTAAACATGTTGTTCAACTGAAGGTGATGATCAAGTGTCCATTTCATCAACAATTGTAAGGTCATAGTCTTTAACTCTGAAACAACAAGAGCTTGATGTCCGAGGCATTAGTCTGATGAACATATAATTAGTGGAATAGCAGGTGAATCACAATGAAGTATGACAACAAATTTGACGTGTGTGTACAATATTAAGCAACTACAATATATGCACTCTAAACAAATCACACACACACACACACACACACACACACACACACACACACACACACACACACAAAACTAATGCCTATGTGCAATGTTATCTACTTTCTTAAAAATTGTGGTCTCAACTAAATACTCTTATTACATAAGTATATCATGTCGAATTTAGAACTGAAGTAGTTCAGAATTTACAATCTTGACAAAGCGTCAGCATTCTGATTATTGGCTCCAGGTCTATGTTTAATTTGAAACGTATATAGTTGTAACTCTAATGACCACCTAAGCAGGCGATTATTGGTAGATTTGACTCTCTCCAACCATTGTAATGGCTGATGGTCAGTCAGGATGATGAACTGTGTACCATAGAGGTACACATGTAGCTTCTTAAGTGCCCATACTATGGCAAGACATTCTTTTTCTACAATTGGATAAACTTCTTCTCTGGGTAGAAGTTTTCTACTTAAATACATGACTGGGTGCTCTTCCCCTGATTCACCAATTTGGCTCAGGACTGCACCAATGCCCCTATTGAACGCATCTGTTTGAAGAATAAATTCCCTGTTGAAATCAGGGCTTGTCAGAACATGTTCAGTCATCAACAACTCTTTCAAGATGTTGAATGCACTTTCGCATTTCTCATTCCAAACTACACATTTTGGATTTACTTTCTTTGTCAAGCCTGTCAAAGGACTTGCTACACTAGAAAAGTTAGGAATGAATTTTCTGTAATATCCAGCCAAACCAAGGAAGCAAATCAACGTACTTCTTTCTTTGTGATAGGTATTGGAAAGTTGTTGATAGCCGCGACCTTTTCTGGGTCTGCTTCTACTTTCCCATTACCAACAATGTGACAAAAAAGTTTGGCCTTTGACATCCCAATAAAACACTTATCAGGCCTTAATGTTAGATAAGCATCTCGAACTTTGTCTAAAACAGCCCTAAGTTCTACAAGATGATCATCCCATGGTTTGCTGTGTATACTCATGTCATCAAAGTAAGCTTTTGCAAATGATTCATACCCTGTCAACAGTTTGTCCATAAGACGCATAAATGTTGCAGGTGCATTCTGCATTCCAAACGGCATTACTGTGTATTCAAAGATCCCCCATGGTGTACTAAAGGCTGACTTTGCCCTAGCATCCTTATCTAAGGGTATTTGCCAATATCCCTTTGTTAAGTCTAGAGTACTTATATATTTTGCTTGCCCAACCTGATCTAAGATCTCATCAATTCGAGGCATTGGGTATGGATCAAACTGTGTTATCCCATTTAACTTTCGGTAATCTGTGCAAAAACGCATAGAGCCATCTTTCTTTGGAACTAACACTATAGGTGATGCCCAAGGACTTTGTGAAGGTTGAACGATACCAGCTTCTATCATCTTATCTAGTTCCTGTTTAACAATGTCCTTAGTTGCAAGTGGTAGCCGATAGGGTTTCTGATAAATTGGAATCTCACTATTGATTATTACTCTATGCTCAATCAAATCCGTTTTGCCAGGAACGTCTGAAAAGATATCCTGATACTCGACTAACAAATCCACTGCTCCCTGCCTTTGCTGTTAACTTAGATCACTACATATAGTAACTTGCTCCCAACCTTGAGTTTGAACTAACTGTGGTTTAAAGTTAATATCTCCTGCACAAACTACATCCTCACTAGACTGAACTAGTTCAGTTAATAAGCATTCTTTGCGTTCAACCCATAACTTTAACAAATTAACATGAAATGTGCGAAGTCTTTTACGCTTAATTCCTACATCTATCTCATAGTTTACTTCATTTAATCTTCTTGTTACTGTGTATGGCCCATGCCAACTAGCTTCCAATTTACCACTACTTGTGGGTAAGAGGAGGACTTTATCACCTACATTAAATGAACGTTGTCGTGCAGCTTGATCATACCAAGTCTTTTGAATTTCCTGTGCCTCTACCAAATTATTATTTGCAAGTTCCATCATACTCTTCATACGGTCTCGCATTTCAACTATGTATGAAACAACAGAAGGAGATTCCCCCAATTCCCCAGTGTAAATCTCCTTAGCTATAGAAAGAGGGCCTCTAACTGGTCTCCCATATAAAAGCTCAAAAGGTGAAAATCCTGTTGATTGCTGTGGTACTTCTCGATAAGCGAAAAGTAGATAAGGTATATACTGATCCCATGTTAAAGGCTCCTCCCTAGCATACTTTCGAAGCATCTGTCTAAATGTGCCATTAAATCTCTCTACTAACCCATTACTCCCCTTTGAATAGGCCGTACATTTCAAATGAGATATCTTCAATTCCTGACACAGTTGTTTAGTTAAAATTGACATAAAGTTGGTACCCTGATCAGTGATAATTTCTTCTGGTATTCCTACCCTTGAAAATACTGTAATTAGCTGATCCACAATAGTTTTGGTTTCTTGATTCTTGATTGGAATGGCTTCAGGAAATCTAGTTGCATAGTCACAAATGACAAGCAAGTACCGATTTCCAGCCTTAGCGCGGGGTAAGGGACCCAATATGTCACATCCAATTCTCTTGAACGGAATATCAATAGTTGGTAAAGGTATCAAGGGAGCCCTATTAGCAAAACGGGAGCGAGCTGTCTTCTGACAATCGGGACAAGATTTACAATACTGACCTATATCTGAAAAGATACCCGGCCAGTTAAAATTCTGTAAGACCCTGTCCTTCGTCTTTTCAGTACCAAGGTGCCCAGCTAAGGGAATATCATGAGCCAATTGCAGAATAGCTAATCTACATGATTTAGGCACAACTATTTGTTCAAAAATTTTGTCCTGTTTATAACGTGAACTCCATTTCCGGTATAACAATCCATTTCGTTTGAAGAAACATGACCTTGAACTGTCTATTTCATCACCTTCAACTACTCTGTCTCGTATGCCAGAAAGGGTTCGAGCTTCTTCTTGCAATTTGATCAATACCTTAGGATCTGTGGGCAGACCATTGACCTCACTTACATTACTATCATGATTACCTAATGTTTCTTCTCCAAGGCAGGCACTGCCATGGTTTGCAACATTAATATCATTATCCCTCACTGTACTATCATTGTTATTGTTTCTAGTCTCTTTGTTCTCCCCACTCACTGTATTATCAATGTAATCGCTACTAATCTCCTTACTCTTAATTCCTGAATTCCTAACATCAACAAGTTCTTCTTTTTCCTCCTGTTCCAATTTCTTTTGTTGCTTCCTAGTTACAATTAAAGCTTCTCCAAATTCATGCTTACTTTTATGTTTCATAACTGAGATTGAATTTTCCCAGGCCAGCCCGATCTCGTTTCCGAGCAGAACATCTTTATCCAAATTCTCATGAACTCCTGCATCAATATAGCCAGAGAAATAACTGCATTTCACATATATACGGGCCACAGGCAAATCCTGACTACTGTAAACCCCATTGATTCGTACAATTCTCCCTGTATATGACTCGGGGAACACTAATCGTTTGCTAACTAGTGTATGTGAACATCCTGTGTCCCTTAAAATCAATGCCCTTCGCCCATCCACACTACCAATTGATTCATACATGTTTCCAGGAACTTTATCGTGATAGTCACGACATCTGTAGGCTACTTTGGCAGGTGTATTATGGCAATCAGCTGCTTTGTTACCACATTTGTTACATTTATAACAGCTCCCATTAAATTTTGAGGCACTATTTCGGACAACATTGGTGCCACCTGTTGATCTAACTCCCTGATCATGCTTACTGTTAGGATAGTTACTATCCTGTGATCTAGAAGGGTTATACTTAGAGTCAGATGATGGCCTTTTTCCACCTCTATTAATTATATATTCATCTGCTAATTCAGTTACTGCCTTAATTGAATTAGACTGTCTGTCTTTGATCCACAAACATAATTCTTTGGGTAAAACATTATATATTTGTTCCCTTATCACTAACTCAGCCAAATTAAATTTTGTCTGTACCTTCTCC
This sequence comes from Glandiceps talaboti, assembly GCF_964340395.1. NCBI lineage: Eukaryota > Metazoa > Hemichordata > Enteropneusta > Spengelidae > Glandiceps > Glandiceps talaboti. The sequence continues at coordinate 390,696 of NW_027554288.1, forward strand.
ATTTCCAACCACCTATCAAATAGATTAGTTAACCTAGTACCCCATTCTGTATATGATTCTTGCTGCTTAGGATAAGAACTGCGAAATTTCATTCTGTAAATCTCCCCATTCAACTCATACCGTTTGAAAATTGCTTCTTTCAATTTTCGGTAATTTTTAAAATGCTCTTCAGGCAGTGCAATATAAGCCCCCCTTGCTTTACCTGTCAAAGAGGATGCTAGCCTTACCACCCAGGAACTTTCATCCCAATTACTCGTTTGTGCAATTTGCTCAAATGTACGTAAATAAACATCAATGTTGTCATTTGCTGTAAGTTGTGGAACCTTAATACTGGTTTCCACCTGTGTATTTACATTAGAGTCACTGTTAGTCTGAGACCCTCGTTCAAATGCCCTCCTATCTCTTTCTAATGCCATAGAGTTAAAAGAAATATTGAGTTATCAGTTTGACCTCTAGTTAAAGGGCGATGACCATTTTCTCCATCTCTAATCTTTTCATTCTTTTCTATCTCTCTTCTTCGAATTTCTAATTCAAGCATTTTCACTTCTTTTTCTTTTTCTAATTCAAGCTTTTTCAATTCTAACTGAAAATACTGATCAGCACTTAATTGAGGCATGGTTTCACTAACTTCTAGATTAGGTAAAGTGTTGTCTACATTTCCATCCGTAGACAATGTCTCTACTGCATCATCACTATTGGATTCTGTTACTTTACCACTTCTCAACACCATGTTGAGAACTATCAAAATTAATTACAAGCAAACTTAACAATAACAACACAAAAAATACACACGTCAAACTGTTATCAAACAACTTTGTGATCACTCACCACACCAGGTTCACTGTCACGGTTTGCTTCTGTTGACTCCTGTGTCTTCCTCTCCTGCTGTCAGCCCAAACAAACTGTGCCGATGACTCAATCTTCTGGTTCACTGCCGACGATTCTTGGATTTCTTCTCTCCTGCCGAGAATTCCTATGTTTCTTCTCACCACTTCGTCTTCTGGGACCAGAACTGCAATCTGACGACGATTCAGTATCCTCTGGTCTTTTCCGTCACCAATTTTACTTCCCTGTTCTACTTTCCTTGTTGCCCAAAGTGCTGTTGCTTTTTCACCACTTCTGGTTAGATGGCTTAGGTGCATATAGCTTGACGATCCCACCGCTGCCACCATGTAACGAAGTTTAGTATACGGCCGTGTATAGTTGCCTTCAACTTCACTTGTTAACTCTTTGATCGAATTACCAAAGTCTCAGCACAACACACTCACTAGATATACAGGCAAGCACGCAGAACTTCTTGAGAAGGAGTTGTGAACTTTATATTTAGAGCCAAGACAGCTCTCACCTCAAACCAGTCACAAAACTGAAGTCACAAACTAAAAAACCCATTCTTATAGCATTCCCCATCCCATAATAACACTACTTCCATCCCATTGGCTACAAAGGATCACATGCTCTAAAATTGAATTATGATTGGTCATTATTTTTGGAAGAGTTACTAAACATAAGAAAGCTACCCTGGATACCTTTGAACTCAGAGTTACTTTGTTTTCACAAGTTCAGTGTTCCAGGTGAAAGGATTATACTGAATTCCTTCATTAAAGGTCAAAATGATAGTCACTGAAAATGGTCATCGCCCTTTAACTAGAGGTCAAACTGATAACTCAATATTTCTTTTAACTCTATGACAGACATAGAGATCAAGTCACAGCCCCCCTTGATAGTCAAATACTTGTGCCCTCCCATTTGTATCCACACTCATTGTTCACAACCCTCCCCTATTTCTACCAAGTCATCCACCCCAACCGTAAATTCCGACTGTAGCCAACATATGAATGTTTCTTATTTACATGACTGTAATATACTAGTTTACTGTCCTAAAACGACTACTTCTTTACTTAACCAACTTCTCACGTATGCAACAACACTCCACATAGACGTTAGGCCTAAAAAAATTGTGTGGTTCCAATTACGCTCAATTTTAGAATAGGTGGGGTAGGTATATTTTTAAATATATTTTATTATATTTTATTTTTACATGTCTTGTTCAGGTAGTTCTGTTTCCATTGTTTTCCAAGTTGTCTCTGTTATTTGTTTCTTCTCATCATATGTACAGCCATTACAGATTGGAAGAATAGTTTTATATTGTCTTTTTAAGGTGGTGTCAGTTTTCGCATCTACTATTTCTAGCGACTTTTTTTTCTCGAATATGTAAAACAAAAATTAGGTTCGCCTGTAAAACACAAGGTGGGGTCGGGTAACCGGAACCGCATATTGTTTACTAGGCCATACCAGATAACCTGTAAGCTGAAAAGCAACATTTTTTACTACGTTCACTATCTACCGTTAGAGACAACGAAAGCGAAGCCACGTTTCACGGCTAGTATCCTGTGTGTTTTTCCATCCAATAGTAAAACACTCATTTTCGGGTACACAAATAACGATTCTAGGAAAATTGCCCCCCCCCCCCCCGACAACTGCCTCCGAAGGACACCTGACCCAGAAGGACAACTGCCCCCCCCCCCCCCCGACTACTGCCCCTGAACGAAAAAAAGCTGCCGTAATTTGCATACATTATATTCACTACATTCACATGTTTTACTCTATTGTTATCTGTGATAATTGTTATGTCATTCATAAAAGTTGGCATGATGATTTGACTTACTGCTGCAATTTGCATACATTATACTCACTACATTCACATGTTTTATTCTATTGTTATCTGTGATAATTGTTATGTCATTCATAAAAGTTGGCATGATGATTTAACTTACTAATTCACATAATTTTCTGGAACATTTTTCTCCTCTTTTCAACCAGTTAACAATTCTCGACGTGTTTAAGTTACACAAGTATTTAGTAGGTGTTTTTGTTTACGACTTAAAACACAATAATTTACCACACTCTATAACCCATTAATGCACGCTGTTTAATAATGAATACAATACACGACAGAAGGTTCAGGGCAATTTATGTATTCCTCCAGTGAAGACATCAGTTGAACAACAATCAATATCATATACAGGTGCAACTACATGGAACGACATCAAATACAATATCAGGAAGGAACCAACACGACATAGTTTCAAGTGCTTACTTAAAATGGATTTACTAAAAGAATATATAGCATAGTTGGCATTCTTTACCGAACTTTCTTCTCATCACTTGTAAAATGACTGGGATGAGGATGGGGGTTGGGGGGGGGGTGTTTAACTATTGACCATTAATGTGAGGGGTCAGACTTGATTAGCAAAGCTATTTTCTGACTCCCATTACCTGTATAAATTTTGTATATATATATATATATATATATATATATATATATATATATATATATATATATATATATATATATATATATATATATCTCTCTTTTTCAAGTGATCTGAAATTATTTCTTGTACATGTAATAAAAATCAATCAATCAATTTATTTATACTCACATTTGCACGTTTTACTCTATTGCCATCTGTGATAATTGTTACGACAATTATAAAAGTCGTCATGTTGCTTTAACTTACCACCGCAATTCATCTGTAATACTAGCTTTTATTTCGTTCGGGGGGCAGTTGTCCTTCGGGGGCAGTTGTCCGGGTGGCAATTGTCCAGGGGCTGTTGTCCTTCGGGCAATTGTCCGGGGGGCAGTTGTCCTTCGGGCACAGTTGTCCGGGGGGCAATTGTCGGGGGGGGGGGGGGGCAGTTGTCCTGTTAGCCAAATAACTGTTTCAAAAGGAAATCCTAACAAAATTACCATTCACAAACCAAAAGGGAAACCACATCAAACTGTCATGTGTTTTCTTTACTCCGCAGACAAGAGACAAAATTTGTCCGAGCTCACGAAACACGCTTCACTCACGTTGACTCGATCCGTGTAATATATATCATTAGGTGGGGACAATCAAACAGTTGCATGATTGAGTGGACAATTGTTTTATTCCAACATGGACGCATTACTAATACAGTCATGGTTAAAACGAAAATTGTGTTTTTCTTCAACTGTGTATAAGTCAAAACATATTCTTATGGCTATATTTGTAACGACACTTTTAACTTTTATGTCAAAATCATCGAAAAAACAGACAAACAACGCCACATTTCAGGATCATCACTCGAAACTAAGTTATCCTCGGGTACAAAGAAAGAACACATACGTCAACATTTGTGTGTAAACTGTAGAGTAGGATACTACTTCAACCTCTCATGATTTCATTTGTT
>NC_135568.1:0-17500 GCF_964340395.1 Glandiceps talaboti
TTCAATCCAAAGTTAGTAACACACACAATAGCTATACACACACTTCACTACCATATCGCACGCTCGTACAGTACACTTCACATTCCATTCTATCATAAACACGTTCATTCATAAAATGGCCACGCATGCGCATTCTACATACACTTCCACTACAGTTCGTGTAACTGTGAATCTTCAGCATCTGAAAATGTGAGGAAGGGCCCTCTCCTCATCGATGATAAACATGCTATGCCATAATTCTTTCTTGGTATATCTGTTCCCAGCCAGACACAGATGCGACACACTTTCCTTCACCCTTACACCCTTTCAAACGTGGCCATTACACATTGCAAACTTTACCATCATCTCCACCATCACTCTCTCTACACCACACACCCCACCCCTCACCCCACCCAACCCTACCCTAACCCTATCACTAACCCTAACCCTAACCCTAACCCTAACACTAACCTAACCCTAACCTTGACCCTAACCCTAACCCTAACCCCCCACCCTAACCCTAACGCTAACACTAACCCTAACCCTTACCCCCACCCTAACCCTAACATACATACTGACACACAAAAGCACACACACACACATACATACATACATACATACATACATACATACATACATACATACATACACACACATACATACATACATACATACATACATACATACATTCATTCCCTAACACTAACCCTATCACTAACCCTAACCCTTACCCTAACCCTAACACTAACCTAACCCTAACCCTGACCCTAACCCTAACCCTAACCCCCCACCCTAACCCTAACGCTAACACTAACCCTAACCCTTACCCTCACCCTAACCCTAACCCTAACATACATACTGACACACAAAAGCACACACACACACACATACATACATACACACATACATACATACATACATACATACATACATACATACATACATACATACATACATACATTCATTCCCTAACACTAACCATAACCCTAACCCTAACCCCCACCCTAACCCCAACACACACACACACACTGACACACAAAAAACGCACACATACATACATACATACATACATACATACATACATACATACATACATACATACTTAAATACATACATTTGTACAGTATATGCACACGCTCACTAACACCCACCTATACACATCAAAAACAAGGCGTGATTCTCATCCCTTTATTACCAACACAAGTCCTCGCTCCTTCCCGCCTTCCTACCTCTTTCCCTCCCATCTCCTCCCGTCATCCGGTCACATGCCCTTATGGTTTTCTAGAACACTCTTTCCCACCCCCCACACAGTCACTTCCGCTCACCTCGCATAAATATCCCCACAACAACCCTGCTTTCTACAGTTCTCGGTATACTCTACCCTGTACATGTACACATTCAACCACTATGCCTAAACGCACTAAACCTCCCCTAACCATGCAAGACTTCGACTCGATACCAGTTAAGAAGACCTTTTCCTCCCATCCACACCGCTCACCCGACCCACCTGTGAAGGAAGAAGACCACAACGACTCCTACCCCATGAAGTACTCGCCTACAGCCGCAGCCAGCCCCCCTAACCAGAAACCTCGACACTTTACACCCACGCGGCCTCAATCTTATCTAAAACTGGAAGTAGCCCAACACTCACGATTATACCTGTACACCACGCCCTCTACGCCGACGTTCACCCACTCCACTACTTTGTTTTTATCTCACTCCACACATCCAAAAACTCTACACTTTATTACCTCCTGTATTTACCCTATTTCGCATTAAATATATTTATTTCACACCACGCCCACCTTTCCCAAGCCACCCCACTCAACCCCCAATGTCATTCCAAAACAAACCCCCAACACTACACCAATACTTCCCCTCCCCCCCACACACATTTATATATATATATATAATATATATATATACACACACACACACACACACACACACACACACACACACACACACAGACTTCTCACACTTCAGCACAACTACACAATATATCTAGCACACACCGGCATCAGTTTACAAAACCGTAACTCGTTTCTTTTTCACCTAACCATCTTAGTTCGGTTTTTGCATCATCTGACGCTCACTATGTGTGAGTGTTAGTGATCCTGGGCCAAGACACATAAATATACTACACACAATATTACGCATTCTATTTCCCGCCAAATTATCTTATTTCTGCACACACAAAAACATTTCTGTCTAGGCCCCTACATTCTTGACATACAAACTATTCAGCACTTACACTCTACATTTGCATACAAACATCTCGTCTCCCTACCCCTACAGGAGGTCTCCCTATCATCTTTTTTCCCCATTACAACCGGATCTATCTCTAAACACACGCCCATATTTACATCCCTCCAATCAACATCTGTTACTCCATAAACATATCTCTCGCATCATTTTCCTCCATTCGAGAATGGACCAGCTTGCTGACAGTATCTCCTTGGACTGGCCTGAAATTGCAAACCTTGAAAAGTCAGAGAGGACAACACGCCACAACCAGAAGGATGAACAGAACTCACCTACTATGAACCCCCACTACACCAACCCAACCTACCCACCTACAGCTCCGAATTTGGACAAGAAAACGACAAGGAACAACATTCAATCCAAAGTTAGTAACACACACAATAGCTATACACACACTTCACTACCATATCGCACGCTCGTACAGTACACTTCACATTCCATTCTATCATAAACACGTTCATTCATAAAATGGCCACGCATGCGCATTCTACATACACTTCCACTACAGTTCGTGTAACTGTGAATCTTCAGCATCTGAAAATGTGAGGAAGGGCCCTCTCCTCATCGATGATAAACATGCTATGCCATAATTCTTTCTTGGTATATCTGTTCCCAGCCAGACACAGATGCGACACACTTTCCTTCACCCTTACACCCTTTCAAACGTGGCCATTACACATTGCAAACTTTACCATCATCTCCACCATCACTCTCTCTACACCACACACCCCACCCCTCACCCCACCCAACCCTACCCTAACCCTATCACTAACCCTAACCCTAACCCTAACCCTAACACTAACCTAACCCTAACCTTGACCCTAACCCTAACCCTAACCCCCCACCCTAACCCTAACGCTAACACTAACCCTAACCCTTACCCCCACCCTAACCCTAACATACATACTGACACACAAAAGCACACACACACACATACATACATACATACATACATACATACATACATACATACATACATACACACACATACATACATACATACATACATACATACATACATTCATTCCCTAACACTAACCCTATCACTAACCCTAACCCTTACCCTAACCCTAACACTAACCTAACCCTAACCCTGACCCTAACCCTAACCCTAACCCCCCACCCTAACCCTAACGCTAACACTAACCCTAACCCTTACCCTCACCCTAACCCTAACCCTAACATACATACTGACACACAAAAGCACACACACACACACATACATACATACACACATACATACATACATACATACATACATACATACATACATACATACATACATACATACATTCATTCCCTAACACTAACCATAACCCTAACCCTAACCCCCACCCTAACCCCAACACACACACACACACTGACACACAAAAAACGCACACATACATACATACATACATACATACATACATACATACATACATACATACATACTTAAATACATACATTTGTACAGTATATGCACACGCTCACTAACACCCACCTATACACATCAAAAACAAGGCGTGATTCTCATCCCTTTATTACCAACACAAGTCCTCGCTCCTTCCCGCCTTCCTACCTCTTTCCCTCCCATCTCCTCCCGTCATCCGGTCACATGCCCTTATGGTTTTCTAGAACACTCTTTCCCACCCCCCACACAGTCACTTCCGCTCACCTCGCATAAATATCCCCACAACAACCCTGCTTTCTACAGTTCTCGGTATACTCTACCCTGTACATGTACACATTCAACCACTATGCCTAAACGCACTAAACCTCCCCTAACCATGCAAGACTTCGACTCGATACCAGTTAAGAAGACCTTTTCCTCCCATCCACACCGCTCACCCGACCCACCTGTGAAGGAAGAAGACCACAACGACTCCTACCCCATGAAGTACTCGCCTACAGCCGCAGCCAGCCCCCCTAACCAGAAACCTCGACACTTTACACCCACGCGGCCTCAATCTTATCTAAAACTGGAAGTAGCCCAACACTCACGATTATACCTGTACACCACGCCCTCTACGCCGACGTTCACCCACTCCACTACTTTGTTTTTATCTCACTCCACACATCCAAAAACTCTACACTTTATTACCTCCTGTATTTACCCTATTTCGCATTAAATATATTTATTTCACACCACGCCCACCTTTCCCAAGCCACCCCACTCAACCCCCAATGTCATTCCAAAACAAACCCCCAACACTACACCAATACTTCCCCTCCCCCCCACACACATTTATATATATATATATAATATATATATATACACACACACACACACACACACACACACACACACACACACACACAGACTTCTCACACTTCAGCACAACTACACAATATATCTAGCACACACCGGCATCAGTTTACAAAACCGTAACTCGTTTCTTTTTCACCTAACCATCTTAGTTCGGTTTTTGCATCATCTGACGCTCACTATGTGTGAGTGTTAGTGATCCTGGGCCAAGACACATAAATATACTACACACAATATTACGCATTCTATTTCCCGCCAAATTATCTTATTTCTGCACACACAAAAACATTTCTGTCTAGGCCCCTACATTCTTGACATACAAACTATTCAGCACTTACACTCTACATTTGCATACAAACATCTCGTCTCCCTACCCCTACAGGAGGTCTCCCTATCATCTTTTTTCCCCATTACAACCGGATCTATCTCTAAACACACGCCCATATTTACATCCCTCCAATCAACATCTGTTACTCCATAAACATATCTCTCGCATCATTTTCCTCCATTCGAGAATGGACCAGCTTGCTGACAGTATCTCCTTGGACTGGCCTGAAATTGCAAACCTTGAAAAGTCAGAGAGGACAACACGCCACAACCAGAAGGATGAACAGAACTCACCTACTATGAACCCCCACTACACCAACCCAACCTACCCACCTACAGCTCCGAATTTGGACAAGAAAACGACAAGGAACAACATTCAATCCAAAGTTAGTAACACACACAATAGCTATACACACACTTCACTACCATATCGCACGCTCGTACAGTACACTTCACATTCCATTCTATCATAAACACGTTCATTCATAAAATGGCCACGCATGCGCATTCTACATACACTTCCACTACAGTTCGTGTAACTGTGAATCTTCAGCATCTGAAAATGTGAGGAAGGGCCCTCTCCTCATCGATGATAAACATGCTATGCCATAATTCTTTCTTGGTATATCTGTTCCCAGCCAGACACAGATGCGACACACTTTCCTTCACCCTTACACCCTTTCAAACGTGGCCATTACACATTGCAAACTTTACCATCATCTCCACCATCACTCTCTCTACACCACACACCCCACCCCTCACCCCACCCAACCCTACCCTAACCCTATCACTAACCCTAACCCTAACCCTAACCCTAACACTAACCTAACCCTAACCTTGACCCTAACCCTAACCCTAACCCCCCACCCTAACCCTAACGCTAACACTAACCCTAACCCTTACCCCCACCCTAACCCTAACATACATACTGACACACAAAAGCACACACACACACATACATACATACATACATACATACATACATACATACATACATACATACACACACATACATACATACATACATACATACATACATACATTCATTCCCTAACACTAACCCTATCACTAACCCTAACCCTTACCCTAACCCTAACACTAACCTAACCCTAACCCTGACCCTAACCCTAACCCTAACCCCCCACCCTAACCCTAACGCTAACACTAACCCTAACCCTTACCCTCACCCTAACCCTAACCCTAACATACATACTGACACACAAAAGCACACACACACACACATACATACATACACACATACATACATACATACATACATACATACATACATACATACATACATACATACATACATTCATTCCCTAACACTAACCATAACCCTAACCCTAACCCCCACCCTAACCCCAACACACACACACACACTGACACACAAAAAACGCACACATACATACATACATACATACATACATACATACATACATACATACATACATACTTAAATACATACATTTGTACAGTATATGCACACGCTCACTAACACCCACCTATACACATCAAAAACAAGGCGTGATTCTCATCCCTTTATTACCAACACAAGTCCTCGCTCCTTCCCGCCTTCCTACCTCTTTCCCTCCCATCTCCTCCCGTCATCCGGTCACATGCCCTTATGGTTTTCTAGAACACTCTTTCCCACCCCCCACACAGTCACTTCCGCTCACCTCGCATAAATATCCCCACAACAACCCTGCTTTCTACAGTTCTCGGTATACTCTACCCTGTACATGTACACATTCAACCACTATGCCTAAACGCACTAAACCTCCCCTAACCATGCAAGACTTCGACTCGATACCAGTTAAGAAGACCTTTTCCTCCCATCCACACCGCTCACCCGACCCACCTGTGAAGGAAGAAGACCACAACGACTCCTACCCCATGAAGTACTCGCCTACAGCCGCAGCCAGCCCCCCTAACCAGAAACCTCGACACTTTACACCCACGCGGCCTCAATCTTATCTAAAACTGGAAGTAGCCCAACACTCACGATTATACCTGTACACCACGCCCTCTACGCCGACGTTCACCCACTCCACTACTTTGTTTTTATCTCACTCCACACATCCAAAAACTCTACACTTTATTACCTCCTGTATTTACCCTATTTCGCATTAAATATATTTATTTCACACCACGCCCACCTTTCCCAAGCCACCCCACTCAACCCCCAATGTCATTCCAAAACAAACCCCCAACACTACACCAATACTTCCCCTCCCCCCCACACACATTTATATATATATATATAATATATATATATACACACACACACACACACACACACACACACACACACACACACACAGACTTCTCACACTTCAGCACAACTACACAATATATCTAGCACACACCGGCATCAGTTTACAAAACCGTAACTCGTTTCTTTTTCACCTAACCATCTTAGTTCGGTTTTTGCATCATCTGACGCTCACTATGTGTGAGTGTTAGTGATCCTGGGCCAAGACACATAAATATACTACACACAATATTACGCATTCTATTTCCCGCCAAATTATCTTATTTCTGCACACACAAAAACATTTCTGTCTAGGCCCCTACATTCTTGACATACAAACTATTCAGCACTTACACTCTACATTTGCATACAAACATCTCGTCTCCCTACCCCTACAGGAGGTCTCCCTATCATCTTTTTTCCCCATTACAACCGGATCTATCTCTAAACACACGCCCATATTTACATCCCTCCAATCAACATCTGTTACTCCATAAACATATCTCTCGCATCATTTTCCTCCATTCGAGAATGGACCAGCTTGCTGACAGTATCTCCTTGGACTGGCCTGAAATTGCAAACCTTGAAAAGTCAGAGAGGACAACACGCCACAACCAGAAGGATGAACAGAACTCACCTACTATGAACCCCCACTACACCAACCCAACCTACCCACCTACAGCTCCGAATTTGGACAAGAAAACGACAAGGAACAACATTCAATCCAAAGTTAGTAACACACACAATAGCTATACACACACTTCACTACCATATCGCACGCTCGTACAGTACACTTCACATTCCATTCTATCATAAACACGTTCATTCATAAAATGGCCACGCATGCGCATTCTACATACACTTCCACTACAGTTCGTGTAACTGTGAATCTTCAGCATCTGAAAATGTGAGGAAGGGCCCTCTCCTCATCGATGATAAACATGCTATGCCATAATTCTTTCTTGGTATATCTGTTCCCAGCCAGACACAGATGCGACACACTTTCCTTCACCCTTACACCCTTTCAAACGTGGCCATTACACATTGCAAACTTTACCATCATCTCCACCATCACTCTCTCTACACCACACACCCCACCCCTCACCCCACCCAACCCTACCCTAACCCTATCACTAACCCTAACCCTAACCCTAACCCTAACACTAACCTAACCCTAACCTTGACCCTAACCCTAACCCTAACCCCCCACCCTAACCCTAACGCTAACACTAACCCTAACCCTTACCCCCACCCTAACCCTAACATACATACTGACACACAAAAGCACACACACACACATACATACATACATACTTACATACATACATACATACATACATACATACACACACATACATACATACATACATACATACATACATACATTCATTCCCTAACACTAACCCTATCACTAACCCTAACCCTTACCCTAACCCTAACACTAACCTAACCCTAACCCTGACCCTAACCCTAACCCTAACCCCCCACCCTAACCCTAACGCTAACACTAACCCTAACCCTTACCCTCACCCTAACCCTAACCCTAACATACATACTGACACACAAAAGCACACACACACACACATACATACATACACACATACATACATACATACATACATACATACATACATACATACATACATACATACATACATTCATTCCCTAACACTAACCATAACCCTAACCCTAACCCCCACCCTAACCCCAACACACACACACACACTGACACACAAAAAACGCACACATACATACATACATACATACATACATACATACATACATACATACATACATACTTAAATACATACATTTGTACAGTATATGCACACGCTCACTAACACCCACCTATACACATCAAAAACAAGGCGTGATTCTCATCCCTTTATTACCAACACAAGTCCTCGCTCCTTCCCGCCTTCCTACCTCTTTCCCTCCCATCTCCTCCCGTCATCCGGTCACATGCCCTTATGGTTTTCTAGAACACTCTTTCCCACCCCCCACACAGTCACTTCCGCTCACCTCGCATAAATATCCCCACAACAACCCTGCTTTCTACAGTTCTCGGTATACTCTACCCTGTACATGTACACATTCAACCACTATGCCTAAACGCACTAAACCTCCCCTAACCATGCAAGACTTCGACTCGATACCAGTTAAGAAGACCTTTTCCTCCCATCCACACCGCTCACCCGACCCACCTGTGAAGGAAGAAGACCACAACGACTCCTACCCCATGAAGTACTCGCCTACAGCCGCAGCCAGCCCCCCTAACCAGAAACCTCGACACTTTACACCCACGCGGCCTCAATCTTATCTAAAACTGGAAGTAGCCCAACACTCACGATTATACCTGTACACCACGCCCTCTACGCCGACGTTCACCCACTCCACTACTTTGTTTTTATCTCACTCCACACATCCAAAAACTCTACACTTTATTACCTCCTGTATTTACCCTATTTCGCATTAAATATATTTATTTCACACCACGCCCACCTTTCCCAAGCCACCCCACTCAACCCCCAATGTCATTCCAAAACAAACCCCCAACACTACACCAATACTTCCCCTCCCCCCCACACACATTTATATATATATATATAATATATATATATACACACACACACACACACACACACACACACACACACACACACACAGACTTCTCACACTTCAGCACAACTACACAATATATCTAGCACACACCGGCATCAGTTTACAAAACCGTAACTCGTTTCTTTTTCACCTAACCATCTTAGTTCGGTTTTTGCATCATCTGACGCTCACTATGTGTGAGTGTTAGTGATCCTGGGCCAAGACACATAAATATACTACACACAATATTACGCATTCTATTTCCCGCCAAATTATCTTATTTCTGCACACACAAAAACATTTCTGTCTAGGCCCCTACATTCTTGACATACAAACTATTCAGCACTTACACTCTACATTTGCATACAAACATCTCGTCTCCCTACCCCTACAGGAGGTCTCCCTATCATCTTTTTTCCCCATTACAACCGGATCTATCTCTAAACACACGCCCATATTTACATCCCTCCAATCAACATCTGTTACTCCATAAACATATCTCTCGCATCATTTTCCTCCATTCGAGAATGGACCAGCTTGCTGACAGTATCTCCTTGGACTGGCCTGAAATTGCAAACCTTGAAAAGTCAGAGAGGACAACACGCCACAACCAGAAGGATGAACAGAACTCACCTACTATGAACCCCCACTACACCAACCCAACCTACCCACCTACAGCTCCGAATTTGGACAAGAAAACGACAAGGAACAACATTCAATCCAAAGTTAGTAACACACACAATAGCTATACACACACTTCACTACCATATCGCACGCTCGTACAGTACACTTCACATTCCATTCTATCATAAACACGTTCATTCATAAAATGGCCACGCATGCGCATTCTACATACACTTCCACTACAGTTCGTGTAACTGTGAATCTTCAGCATCTGAAAATGTGAGGAAGGGCCCTCTCCTCATCGATGATAAACATGCTATGCCATAATTCTTTCTTGGTATATCTGTTCCCAGCCAGACACAGATGCGACACACTTTCCTTCACCCTTACACCCTTTCAAACGTGGCCATTACACATTGCAAACTTTACCATCATCTCCACCATCACTCTCTCTACACCACACACCCCACCCCTCACCCCACCCAACCCTACCCTAACCCTATCACTAACCCTAACCCTAACCCTAACCCTAACACTAACCTAACCCTAACCTTGACCCTAACCCTAACCCTAACCCCCCACCCTAACCCTAACGCTAACACTAACCCTAACCCTTACCCCCACCCTAACCCTAACATACATACTGACACACAAAAGCACACACACACACATACATACATACATACATACATACATACATACATACATACATACATACACACACATACATACATACATACATACATACATACATACATTCATTCCCTAACACTAACCCTATCACTAACCCTAACCCTTACCCTAACCCTAACACTAACCTAACCCTAACCCTGACCCTAACCCTAACCCTAACCCCCCACCCTAACCCTAACGCTAACACTAACCCTAACCCTTACCCTCACCCTAACCCTAACCCTAACATACATACTGACACACAAAAGCACACACACACACACATACATACATACACACATACATACATACATACATACATACATACATACATACATACATACATACATACATACATTCATTCCCTAACACTAACCATAACCCTAACCCTAACCCCCACCCTAACCCCAACACACACACACACACTGACACACAAAAAACGCACACATACATACATACATACATACATACATACATACATACATACATACATACATACTTAAATACATACATTTGTACAGTATATGCACACGCTCACTAACACCCACCTATACACATCAAAAACAAGGCGTGATTCTCATCCCTTTATTACCAACACAAGTCCTCGCTCCTTCCCGCCTTCCTACCTCTTTCCCTCCCATCTCCTCCCGTCATCCGGTCACATGCCCTTATGGTTTTCTAGAACACTCTTTCCCACCCCCCACACAGTCACTTCCGCTCACCTCGCATAAATATCCCCACAACAACCCTGCTTTCTACAGTTCTCGGTATACTCTACCCTGTACATGTACACATTCAACCACTATGCCTAAACGCACTAAACCTCCCCTAACCATGCAAGACTTCGACTCGATACCAGTTAAGAAGACCTTTTCCTCCCATCCACACCGCTCACCCGACCCACCTGTGAAGGAAGAAGACCACAACGACTCCTACCCCATGAAGTACTCGCCTACAGCCGCAGCCAGCCCCCCTAACCAGAAACCTCGACACTTTACACCCACGCGGCCTCAATCTTATCTAAAACTGGAAGTAGCCCAACACTCACGATTATACCTGTACACCACGCCCTCTACGCCGACGTTCACCCACTCCACTACTTTGTTTTTATCTCACTCCACACATCCAAAAACTCTACACTTTATTACCTCCTGTATTTACCCTATTTCGCATTAAATATATTTATTTCACACCACGCCCACCTTTCCCAAGCCACCCCACTCAACCCCCAATGTCATTCCAAAACAAACCCCCAACACTACACCAATACTTCCCCTCCCCCCCACACACATTTATATATATATATATAATATATATATATACACACACACACACACACACACACACACACACACACACACACACAGACTTCTCACACTTCAGCACAACTACACAATATATCTAGCACACACCGGCATCAGTTTACAAAACCGTAACTCGTTTCTTTTTCACCTAACCATCTTAGTTCGGTTTTTGCATCATCTGACGCTCACTATGTGTGAGTGTTAGTGATCCTGGGCCAAGACACATAAATATACTACACACAATATTACGCATTCTATTTCCCGCCAAATTATCTTATTTCTGCACACACAAAAACATTTCTGTCTAGGCCCCTACATTCTTGACATACAAACTATTCAGCACTTACACTCTACATTTGCATACAAACATCTCGTCTCCCTACCCCTACAGGAGGTCTCCCTATCATCTTTTTTCCCCATTACAACCGGATCTATCTCTAAACACACGCCCATATTTACATCCCTCCAATCAACATCTGTTACTCCATAAACATATCTCTCGCATCATTTTCCTCCATTCGAGAATGGACCAGCTTGCTGACAGTATCTCCTTGGACTGGCCTGAAATTGCAAACCTTGAAAAGTCAGAGAGGACAACACGCCACAACCAGAAGGATGAACAGAACTCACCTACTATGAACCCCCACTACACCAACCCAACCTACCCACCTACAGCTCCGAATTTGGACAAGAAAACGACAAGGAACAACATTCAATCCAAAGTTAGTAACACACACAATAGCTATACACACACTTCACTACCATATCGCACGCTCGTACAGTACACTTCACATTCCATTCTATCATAAACACGTTCATTCATAAAATGGCCACGCATGCGCATTCTACATACACTTCCACTACAGTTCGTGTAACTGTGAATCTTCAGCATCTGAAAATGTGAGGAAGGGCCCTCTCCTCATCGATGATAAACATGCTATGCCATAATTCTTTCTTGGTATATCTGTTCCCAGCCAGACACAGATGCGACACACTTTCCTTCACCCTTACACCCTTTCAAACGTGGCCATTACACATTGCAAACTTTACCATCATCTCCACCATCACTCTCTCTACACCACACACCCCACCCCTCACCCCACCCAACCCTACCCTAACCCTATCACTAACCCTAACCCTAACCCTAACCCTAACACTAACCTAACCCTAACCTTGACCCTAACCCTAACCCTAACCCCCCACCCTAACCCTAACGCTAACACTAACCCTAACCCTTACCCCCACCCTAACCCTAACATACATACTGACACACAAAAGCACACACACACACATACATACATACATACATACATACATACATACATACATACATACATACACACACATACATACATACATACATACATACATACATACATTCATTCCCTAACACTAACCCTATCACTAACCCTAACCCTTACCCTAACCCTAACACTAACCTAACCCTAACCCTGACCCTAACCCTAACCCTAACCCCCCACCCTAACCCTAACGCTAACACTAACCCTAACCCTTACCCTCACCCTAACCCTAACCCTAACATACATACTGACACACAAAAGCACACACACACACACATACATACATACACACATACATACATACATACATACATACATACATACATACATACATACATACATACATACATTCATTCCCTAACACTAACCATAACCCTAACCCTAACCCCCACCCTAACCCCAACACACACACACACACTGACACACAAAAAACGCACACATACATACATACATACATACATACATACATACATACATACATACATACATACTTAAATACATACATTTGTACAGTATATGCACACGCTCACTAACACCCACCTATACACATCAAAAACAAGGCGTGATTCTCATCCCTTTATTACCAACACAAGTCCTCGCTCCTTCCCGCCTTCCTACCTCTTTCCCTCCCATCTCCTCCCGTCATCCGGTCACATGCCCTTATGGTTTTCTAGAACACTCTTTCCCACCCCCCACACAGTCACTTCCGCTCACCTCGCATAAATATCCCCACAACAACCCTGCTTTCTACAGTTCTCGGTATACTCTACCCTGTACATGTACACATTCAACCACTATGCCTAAACGCACTAAACCTCCCCTAACCATGCAAGACTTCGACTCGATACCAGTTAAGAAGACCTTTTCCTCCCATCCACACCGCTCACCCGACCCACCTGTGAAGGAAGAAGACCACAACGACTCCTACCCCATGAAGTACTCGCCTACAGCCGCAGCCAGCCCCCCTAACCAGAAACCTCGACACTTTACACCCACGCGGCCTCAATCTTATCTAAAACTGGAAGTAGCCCAACACTCACGATTATACCTGTACACCACGCCCTCTACGCCGACGTTCACCCACTCCACTACTTTGTTTTTATCTCACTCCACACATCCAAAAACTCTACACTTTATTACCTCCTGTATTTACCCTATTTCGCATTAAATATATTTATTTCACACCACGCCCACCTTTCCCAAGCCACCCCACTCAACCCCCAATGTCATTCCAAAACAAACCCCCAACACTACACCAATACTTCCCCTCCCCCCCACACACATTTATATATATATATATAATATATATATATACACACACACACACACACACACACACACACACACACACACACAGACTTCTCACACTTCAGCACAACTACACAATATATCTAGCACACACCGGCATCAGTTTACAAAACCGTAACTCGTTTCTTTTTCACCTAACCCTAACCCTAACCCTAACCCTAACCCTAACCCTAACCCTAACCCTAACCCTAACCCTAACCCTAACCCTAACCCTAACCCTAACCCTAACCCTAACCCTAACCCTAACCCTAACCCTAACCCTAACCCTAACCCTAACCCTAACCCTAACCCTAACCCTAACCCTAACCCTAACCCTAACCCTAACCCTAACCCTAACCCTAACCCTAACCCTAACCCTAACCCTAACCCTAACCCTAACCCTAACCCTAACCCTAACCCTAACCCTAACCCTAACCCTAACCCTAACCCTAACCCTAACCCTAACCCTAACCCTAACCCTAACCCTAACCCTAACCCTAACCCTAACCCTAACCCTAACCCTAACCCTAACCCTAACCCTAACCCTAACCCTAACCCTAACCCTAACCCTAACCCTAACCCTAACCCTAACCCTAACCCTAACCCTAACCCTAACCCTAACCCTAACCCTAACCCTAACCCTAACCCTAACCCTAACCCTAACCCTAACCCTAACCCTAACCCTAACCCTAACCCTAACCCTAACCCTAACCCTAACCCTAACCCTAACCCTAACCCTAACCCTAACCCTAACCCTAACCCTAACCCTAACCCTAACCCTAACCCTAACCCTAACCCTAACCCTAACCCTAACCCTAACCCTAACCCTAACCCTAACCCTAACCCTAACCCTAACCCTAACCCTAACCCTAACCCTAACCCTAACCCTAACCCTAACCCTAACCCTAACCCTAACCCTAACCCTAACCCTAACCCTAACCCTAACCCTAACCCTAACCCTAACCCTAACCCTAACCCTAACCCTAACCCTAACCCTAACCCTAACCCTAACCCTAACCCTAACCCTAACCCTAACCCTAACCCTAACCCTAACCCTAACCCTAACCCTAACCCTAACCCTAACCCTAACCCTAACCCTAACCCTAACCCTAACCCTAACCCTAACCCTAACCCTAACCCTAACCCTAACCCTAACCCTAACCCTAACCCTAACCCTAACCCTAACCCTAACCCTAACCCTAACCCTAACCCTAACCCTAACCCTAACCCTAACCCTAACCCTAACCCTAACCCTAACCCTAACCCTAACCCTAACCCTAACCCTAACCCTAACCCTAACCCTAACCCTAACCCTAACCCTAACCCTAACCCTAACCCTAACCCTAACCCTAACCCTAACCCTAACCCTAACCCTAACCCTAACCCTAACCCTAACCCTAACCCTAACCCTAACCCTAACCCTAACCCTAACCCTAACCCTAACCCTAACCCTAACCCTAACCCTAACCCTAACCCTAACCCTAACCCTAACCCTAACCCTAACCCTAACCCTAACCCTAACCCTAACCCTAACCCTAACCCTAACCCTAACCCTAACCCTAACCCTAACCCTAACCCTAACCCTAACCCTAACCCTAACCCTAACCCTAACCCTAACCCTAACCCTAACCCTAACCCTAACCCTAACCCTAACCCTAACCCTAACCCTAACCCTAACCCTAACCCTAACCCTAACCCTAACCCTAACCCTAACCCTAACCCTAACCCTAACCCTAACCCTAACCCTAACCCTAACCCTAACCCTAACCCTAACCCTAACCCTAACCCTAACCCTAACCCTAACCCTAACCCTAACCCTAACCCTAACCCTAACCCTAACCCTAACCCTAACCCTAACCCTAACCCTAACCCTAACCCTAACCCTAACCCTAACCCTAACCCTAACCCTAACCCTAACCCTAACCCTAACCCTAACCCTAACCCTAACCCTAACCCTAACCCTAACCCTAACCCTAACCCTAACCCTAACCCTAACCCTAACCCTAACCCTAACCCTAACCCTAACCCTAACCCTAACCCTAACCCTAACCCTAACCCTAACCCTAACCCTAACCCTAACCCTAACCCTAACCCTAACCCTAACCCTAACCCTAACCCTAACCCTAACCCTAACCCTAACCCTAACCCTAACCCTAACCCTAACCCTAACCCTAACCCTAACCCTAACCCTAACCCTAACCCTAACCCTAACCCTAACCCTAACCCTAACCCTAACCCTAACCCTAACCCTAACCCTAACCCTAACCCTAACCCTAACCCTAACCCTAACCCTAACCCTAACCCTAACCCTAACCCTAACCCTAACCCTAACCCTAACCCTAACCCTAACCCTAACCCTAACCCTAACCCTAACCCTAACCCTAACCCTAACCCTAACCCTAACCCTAACCCTAACCCTAACCCTAACCCTAACCCTAACCCTAACCCTAACCCTAACCCTAACCCTAACCCTAACCCTAACCCTAACCCTAACCCTAACCCTAACCCTAACCCTAACCCTAACCCTAACCCTAACCCTAACCCTAACCCTAACCCTAACCCTAACCCTAACCCTAACCCTAACCCTAACCCTAACCCTAACCCTAACCCTAACCCTAACCCTAACCCTAACCCTAAC